>NW_017259336.1:22734-29964 GCF_001594045.1 Atta colombica | reverse complement strand
TATATACGGAGAAGTGTAATTACGCGTGCGATACGACCCCGATCGACAGTGGCCACCATAATGGGAGTGACTCTCCACGTGGCCATGAGCGCTCGAGCATAGAGACGCGTGCGTGGCCCACTTGCGAAATGCAGGTTCCACACGCATTTCCATGAAACCCATTATATTATGCAAGCCTCTTAGAAGGATCAACTACGCGCAACCCAACTTCGAAAACTGCGCCGCATCGCACGATTACGAGAGCTTCCGGTTTGGAACGCGCCGCGAAGAAACAGAAAGAATATCTCAGATGGTACAAATAGATATATACATGGAGACTTCAAAGAATAATATTTATATTTCGTATTTATAAATTCAGACGTTAAGTGTGAAATTACTAAAAACATTACTTAAAAAATTTTCTAAAATATCAATCGTGTATTAATAGAATATGCATTTCTGTTATATCTTACTGTACTTAAACATTTCTAAATATATTCTCTCTCTCTCGTTTTAAGAGACTTTCCGAAACAAAAAGAAGTAAAAAGTACAAAATGAGAATATCCGGGATATAAAATTGAATTCTTTTTTAGCGGAATATAGTGTCCCAATTTATAGACTTGAGTAGACTACTTGTAACGATTGTAAAGAGTCACATATCTATATTACATTTCATACATCCTATTTTGGTCGAGCTTGTATTCTCTTTTAACTCGACTACTCAGAAAAGCAAACAGACAAAAAGCAGGTCGAGCATGAATTGTATGAACAATAAATAACAGAAATTTCGGACGCACTACAAAGGAATGTGAAACCACTATCCACGAAGTAATATTACACTCAACGTTTATACAACCCTCGAAATGCATGTCACGTTATCCCCTCGTTCCTCTATGAGCAAGCAGGTTTCTATCGATTGCTGCGCGAGGGTTTGGGGGTGATTTAGGCTCCCTACAGTGTCCAAGGCATTAAAGTCTGATGCTTTTTCGGGGGCCGGACGGATAGGGTCGGAGGCTGCGCGCGTTGCACCAGCATAAACTCTCGAAGATGAATGCGTCTGAGGCTCACGCATATCTTCTCGATGTGCGTGATGCTCGTTTCTCGCTTCTCAGTCCCCTTGAGTCGGTGTTTGCTGAATTATTCAATTCTGTTTCATTCTTAAGGACGCTCATTCGTGTATTGGGAGACTCTTGAGAGACGTGAGATGCTATGATGAGATAAGCGAGAATTCATTCCCTCTGCAAACAGATCTTTGTTCCTTCCGATGCATATTATTCATAACATTTGCAGTATAATTTCGTACAAAGATTTGTTTTAATAATATGATTTGAATGGAATTATTTCAATCAAAATTAATAAAAGCTTAGCTTGAATTTTATCCGTAATAAACGGATAAAGTTTCTGTGTGTCGTATAACATATAAAACCACGAAATTATAATACACTAAGAAAAAAATAGCATAAATTTAAATAAATATTTATTTGAATACTGTCAACTAAACTTTTACTTACAATAAATAAATATTTTCTTAATAAAAACAAGAGATTGTTAAATCAAATTAATGTTTTTTGTATCAAATAAACATATTTTTAGATTTAATAAATATTTAATTGGTTCTATTGAAATAATATATACTATTGAAATAATAATATTTATTGAAATTTAGGATATTTCTTTCTCAGTGTGTTAAAACAGCAAACACTTAATATAATTGCAGATAATCTTTAGGAAACAGCGTTTCGTTTTTACGATTTTTTCTCTCAACGCGGAAACGTACTGTAATTTTACGCGATCCTCGCAACTCACGAACGGACGCGTACCTCTGCGGTTTTCCGCTTACGTTCTGCTCGAAAGTTTCGTTCGGGAATGACAGCGAGTGACGTTGAAGTGTATATCCGTTATTTTCCAAGCGATCGAACATTTGCTCGTCACACGGAACGAACGAGAGAAGAAGGCAGGAATGGGAACCGCCATAGCAACTGTGGGAAAGTGACGTCGTTGGCTTCGCTATCAGCTGCTCGGGATGCGAAATGGCGAAGCCATTGAATTCCCTGAGACAAAGGGAGCGACAGGGACGCAACGCGGGATTTGTTTCATGATCGAGCTTAAATTGCTTTGAATCCTCTAGGAGTGAAGAAGCTAGACCGCGTCCAGAACCTTAAAAATTGAATTCAAATTATTATTTTGCAGGGTTGGATAAGTTAATGGTTTTTTTAACTGAATAAAGTCAAAGTTAAAGTAAATGACTTTACAAAATTAATAAAGTTAAAGGAAAAAAGTTGAAGGAATAAAAAATTAACTTAACGTAAGCTAAGTCAATATTGAATTAACTTAAGTTAATTTTGAAAAAAAGTATTTTTTAGATCATAATGTCCTAATTTTTCTTAAAATGAGATTAAATAATTACAATATAGATTATTAAGTAAATTAAATTTTTTATTTTTTTTATTCATATATGATATTATTCATATGTGATATAAGTATATAACACATAACGATATAAGTTATATAACTTTAAAAAAACAGCCAACACATAGAGAAGATACAAGATCAGTAATTATTTTTTAATAAGTCTTAAGCCATAAGAAATTGACCAATCGAATGTGATAAGAATATTTGACTGTAATTGATCAATTTCTTATAACTTACGGCTTAAAACTATTGTAGATCCGGACTAAGGCTTATGGCATAAGGTATAAACCAATCAGAGGGTTATATTAGCATCTTAAGAAATTATTTAAGATGATCTTAAAATATGAACAGATTATTAAAATATACGCCCTTGGTCTTATTATATCTTATTATTTTTCTAAGATATTTAAAAGAGATAAAAAAATTTTTTAACTTAAAAAAAAGTTAAAAAGTTAACATTTAATATCTTATTATTTTTCTAAGATATTTAAAAGAGATAAAAAAATTTTTTAACTTAAAAAAAAAGTTAAAAAATTAACATTTAAAAGTAACTTAGTTAAGTTAAAAGCTAAGTTAAATTAAAGTTATTAACTTTTTAACTTTTTTTTTTAATTTTTAACATTTTAATTAGTTACTACCCAATCCTGCTATTTTGTATAATCATTAAATTAAACTAAATTCAGATTATATAAAATGTAATTTGATACAATTTAATAATTTAAAACGATATAGTTTTTAATTTAATATTAATTTCATTAAATTTTATTTTCATTTTTTATATCAATAAACTAATAAGATTTTATTTTAGACTAATTTAATTTAAGTAAATTTTATACAACTAATCATACATTTTTTTTTAATGATTGGAGAGTTGACCCTAATCGGAATGAGAAAATTTATAAGAAGATCCAATGTAGTAATCTCTTGATCTCAAATAGCATGTCGTCAAGGAAGACACGCGCCTTCGCACGCAACGAAAATTAATCTTACCTTACGTCTGTGCGTGATTCATATAAGAAATATGAGTAGAGAATGGGCGGGGAAGTAGGACCGATACGCACGTGATTCTACGATCCCGTCGCGTCAGTCGGCGCTGCAAACAGGTCGGGAGAAATTAACGAGAGTACTGCCGCTCGTAAATTGTGGCACTTAACGATCGATGAGCCAGCGACAAAAACCGACACTCATTGCACGCAACTTTCATTTGCATTGCGAAATTTATTTAATGAAATACTGCGTCCGTCATAACGTTGTACTTGAACTTAAGTATCTTACCGGCCATGAAGAGAGAGAGAGAGAGAGAGAGAGAGAGAGAGAGAGAGAGAGAGAAGGGGAACTCTTCTAGGAAATAATGACTCGAACAAACCTGCGAGAACTTGTTTCAGTGTAAATGAACTTAATCACGATAGAACCAATGAAATCTATCAATGTCAACTAGTTTCACGTATATATGCTTATGTCAAACATAACGACATGAAATTAAAGAAAGAGACGAGTAAAAGAATTAGCGAACTTTAATAAAGTTTTTGTAAGATTTACAAACAACCTTTCTATAAATTCCAATTACCATCAGACATTTGATATTGACATCTAAAATATAAACTTTGCAATCAAAAAGAAATTACTTTTTAATATCTTATTAGATTTTTAAAATATTTCTTTAATTTTGGCTAAAAAAAATAATCATTGCCTAGTATATGAACATTATAAATTAATTTTAGACTTGCCAATCATGTAATTTAATCCTTTCAACTTTAAAATATAAAGCCAAATCAATATTAAATCACCTGTTAAATAAAAACAATAAGAGCTCGATCGTTTCCTTGATTCAATGTATATTTCATATTCAAAGAATAGATTTTTCCTTTCCGCAGTCTATTGACTTGCTGTATAACCAACGAAGCCTGCGAAGCGTAAAAGATACATTTGCATATCAATCCTTCGGCCCACTCGCGATGCAATAACGTACAACAATCTTCGTTAGAAAATTGCCGATCACTTTTTCCACCCACGATTTCCGACTGCCTGCAACATCGCCAGTGTCTGCTCGTCAGAAAACATCCCTCTTGGAATTTTTCTATACAAGAACTCATTTATATTTTAATAAATTCTTACTATTCGTACAAAACACTAACTCAATAATTTTGCTATATGACTGGTATTGATGTACTCGTCTAGGAATTTTTCAAATGTCACAATTAACTGCAACGGAAAATTCTCATGTCATTGAGTCTGTAATTATTCTATAAACATAATAGTAATTTAATCCATAATTGTAGTTGAGATGTCTAAACATCTCTTTGCTCATCTCGCGTTTAATCGCAACAGTTAATTACTTGTTATTCAACAAAATGGCTTTGCTGTTTATTAATAATAAACGAAATATATTACTCATTACGATATACAAATTTTTAACTTAATGTTATTATATTTGACAATTATAATAACTATAATAATTTTATTGTTAAATTATTAACTTTTAATTTTAAAAATTTTAGTTTTTGAGTGCTGCATACATGCAATCATTATTATGTACATTAGATGTATACGAAATAATTTGATATCACAAAATACTAAATTCTTTTTAGAGATAAGCTAAGCTTATTTGAAAACTGACTTTGTAATGACGATCTGCGAATAAACGCAGTTAAAGCACATTTCTCTCAATTTTCCTTAGCATGAACTCATGATTCATCATCAGTTATGGTTCTCGTCGTAAACGTTTCCGCGGGACACAGAACCAGTCTCGAAAACTATTCTCGTACGGAAACACATTCTACGACGGATGTTAGCAGTCAAACCGCGCAGTGATTTCTAAACATTCGATAATATTTCTAAATTCTAATCGCATAGTAATTCTAAATTTTGATTCTAATACAATGGAATCGAGAATATTCTCTTTAAATCACCATTGGAAAAAATTATTTCAAACGAAATAGTAATTCTATGCTATTAATCTAATTATAATAGAACGTAAGAAATATATAATATTTTAAGATTTTAATATATTTTGAAATACTTTAATATTTCATTATTTTCCTCTCTTTTGCTCTCTTTTTGTTAAAATAATATACAGTTATACTATATATAAAAATTCTCTCTATTTATGAATCATCAGAAAAAAGTAAATTCCGCTTGTCTTTTTAGATTCCTCCAATGTTTCAAAAATATCGAGCCATTTCGGAACAGGATACTCTTTAGAGATTCAACAAGAAGAGGACCTCCCATGCGAAATATTCCTTAGAATTTTCAAGGGCTGACTCTCCGAAGAAGAATTCTGATACGATCCCAGCTCCCTTCCAACCGAGGGCTGTATTATAATACGTGGATCAGAATTCGGCCGCCCACGATGCTTCACCATTCTAACCCAGATGATAACTGGCTCGACTGCTATGTATTAAATGTTCGTTATTACAAAATATAATAACGATAAAAGTTGTTTAAAATAAGTAGAATAACATAAAGAAAAAATGTAAATAAAACTAATAACACAAGTAGTAACATACAAGTAGTAACATAAATATTAAATTTAAATGAAATACACTTTTTCGCAGAAAATATGAGCCATAATCGATATTTTTTTATTTAGGTATAAATAAACTTTTTTTAGGTATAAAAAGATATAAATTAAGTATAAAAAGAATTAGGTATAAAAAGTATATTAAATTAAAATTACATGTGAAAATATCAATTTCAAGATTGCTACTTGTGATACAATAAACTCTCTTTATCAACCATTTATTTCAAACACGTATTTTATTAAAAGAATATTGAAAAATTAATAACTAGAGTACGATTCAAAAGTACGATTCAACGAAAATTAGCGTATAACTTTCACATTTAACGAGCTGCACCTATATATCGATTGATCGAAAAAAGCTGCATGTTGCATCTGCTCTTTCCATGCGCGCCATTCTTAAGAGCAGCTAGATTAATATCACGATGGCCCTTTCGTCGTGCAAGAATGAAAGGGCGGAGTGAGGGCATCATACTTGGGGGCAGGAAATTGCTCTGGAAATGGTTCTAATTTCCTGGCCTGGTAAGAAGAAATGCCAGGTAGTCTGTATCCCGTTCTATTCCGTTAATGTTCCATAATCCGTTGTAATCGATCGGATCGCGATTCTTGCTCTTTCATCGTCTAAACTACTACAAGTCAACACTAATTACGCGTGATGGCACATTGATCTTATTACCAGAGTGAACAATAATTGCTCATGTACATCCTACCTGCTTGTTTAAATACGCTTATTTTATCAGCTTTAAAATTTTTACTGTTTCCTACGTATTAATAATAAAAAAAGAAATAGAGATAATTTTAAAAAAATAATTAAAAAATTAACAAGAAGATTAACAAGAATATTCAATGTTGCAATTTTAATATAATAGATTTTATAATAATGTTAAATGTTATATATAATAATAATATTAAAGTTATTAAAGAACTATAATAAGAATTTGATACATGATAAAATTGAAAGTAGAATGACTCAGAATCTTTAAAAAGAGAATTATTCTACCTAATTCGAAACGGTAAACTACTTTCGCGAAAAACGTCGACGAGAAATGGAGACTCATCGTCTGATCAAAGAGTTTCCGCCGCTCCACTCGTCACAAAACGGTTTAACCCGCGTAGGGGGAAACTCAATTCAGCGTTGGCCGAGAACTTGATCTATTTTCTTAATGGCCGCTACGTTGGCATGCGTCCTAATGCAGTGGCACCCACATGCTTCATTGAGAGAACTCTCTTTCTTTCTCTCCTCTCTTTCAGAGAATTTTTAGAATTATATCCCAATCTCTTCCAAAGAATTTTTTAATTTTTTGCACAATTATTTAATATTA
>NW_017259336.1:12875-22634 GCF_001594045.1 Atta colombica | reverse complement strand
TATATATATATATATATATATAAGTATATCATATATAATCTAAAAAATAGAAACAGTCAAAAAGGTCAGTTTGGTATTTAATTCTAAAGGCAATGTTTAGAATAAAAAAAATTTTAAACACGTGAAAAATTTACAGAAATTATATTTTCAAAATCTGTCTGAAGCTATTTGCAGACAATCTGGATTGGCTCGCAGCTTGAGAATCGTTTTAATGGCTGACGACTCGCAAGTCTTAGCTTCAGGGTCTGTGAACTTTCGAAACTTTAGGTCGGATTGGCTGACTTCTCTTCGTGTACGCAATCGGAATATGCAGTTGGAATGGCTTTTGATACCGTACGGCTGTCGTCGACGCGATGATGGATGACATTGCTCGCGCGGCAAGAACGAGGGCTCCTCGTCAACGGCGGGAAACTACCGCAACGGGCGGCGACGAGACAGCGACGTGATGCATCCGATGATCGTGATTAATGGCAGTAACATTGTTACTGCCAGACTCTCCGTCGGTCAGAGACGACAGGTGCCATTGAGGCAACGGGGCGAATTAAGCGCGCGACTCTGTCATGCCGCCGCGCCAGCTTTAGATCTGTCCCGTGTTCGTTCGGCTCATTGCTGTGTCACATCACCTCGTAGTGGCAAAACTCGTCCGATCCGATCTCATGGGACTTATCTCATGGATATTACAGCGCGAAACTCGCGGATATCTTTCCAACAATCAAGAACTTAATAATTTTCTTTTGATAGATTAATTGAAGTTAAATCAAAAATATCAAAAAATATTATTCCTTTAAATATTATTCCTTTAAAACTTGGCAAACGACTTTTCGCCATCGTCTAAAAAAATTTATCGTAGATGTCAAATGACAATTTAAAAATTGTAATATTTTTAAATTAAATTTAAATTTTATTATGTTATATTAATCATCAGATTTTAAAAAGTGTATTGTGATCGTCTGTATCTCAATATCATTTCAAATACTTTTTACAGAATTTTTAAGTTTTAAAAGATAAAGATTAAAATGGATTAATTGATATATTCTCTTTTTTTATTCATTTTTTTCGAAGGGAGAAATTCACGGTGAAGTCTACACCACTGTTAACTATACTTTATTAAATAAGTCTGCGGCTGAAGATGCTATCGCCTTCTGACAGACTCAATCAATTAAATTGGACCCTTCGCTTGACAGGGCTTATTTAATTGATCCAATTTACAAAGAGATTAAGTGCGTTCCAAGACAAGTTTGAAGATAGTTGGGTGGTCAAAATTTCCTGATCAAGCGGCCAATAATTATAGCGTTCACCAAGTATTTAATTAAGATCACGAGATCTTTCAACAATATTATTTTGTTCTTTTCTTTGATAAGAAAGTCTTGTTGATTTCGAATAATTATCACTTTCCATGGTCATGTTTTTATCCCCATCTAGCATTTCGTATAATGAATGTGGAATGTAGTGTCACTTCTTATTCAATTAAAATTATAAGAAAATGTCTCAAATGATTAAAATTCAATACATATAGAAAGGAGCTACAAACCAATATAATATATGCGTTACAATATTCAAGATAAAAATTATAAACAAACTTCTTATTTAATTTATCGAATTTTCAATGTTGTTTTCAATTAACGGAATTCTTCTCTAACATGTTATTATATATGAACAATCTATAATCGCACAATATGTTTTATTTTGTTTCATAAAATTATTTTTTGTAAACTCCCAACATTTTAGTTGAAGAGATCTCATTGTCTATGAATAATATATAATTATCACATATATTGTTTAATAAAATCATTCAAAAATACGATCCATTTCTCATTTATATAATTTTCTTTTTATTTTATTGTGTGTTTATATCAGAATAGAAATCATAAAATTTAATAGTATAATATCATATTGTTAAAGATATATTCTTTCATTATATTTTTACTGATGAGCCGAATAAATATCCGTGTCTCACATCGATATTCTTAAAATATACACGTCACACGGTCATTTCGGAGCTGCCCTTGATATGCCCTGGACCAGAGAAGACCGAAATAACCAACATCGCAACCCAAGTCCCTGCGCGCAAAGAACAACATTTTCGGGCTCGTCTTAATGGCCTCTCGAGAACCCTTTCTTGTCGAGTTTAGCCGCGCAAAGGTGTAAATTGGACGGCGGCGACGAGCAAGAACTTCGTTTTGGTATATCGAAAGAAAGTCACCGTCGCCAAGTCGTGTCGATGATAATCATACACTTCACGGATATTCTTATCAAATTTTTTCTCATGCAAATGAAAAAAAATACTGCAGATTATTGCTATGCTGCTAATTGGTGTCTGAATGAAAGAAAAATAGAATTATTTTCTCTCACAGAAAAGATTTCTACGTATATTTGACAATTTAAGACATTTTAATATATAATGTAAATATTTCAGGATAAAATAGTTTCAAATGAACCGTTATTATTGAACTCATTGATGGTGATCGAGATATAAATTTAGACATAAATTAACTCTGTAGCATGAGATCAGGCTTGAATTAGAAAACATTGACTATCAAGATGCCGATAAAGACCTTACAGTACCGAATCATCTGGGATATCTGCGAAAACGAATCTCATGAACCACAGAATTATTAATATCTGTACAAGTAAAATTACATCCGTGATATCTTCTTTAATTTTTCTACAATAATGTTATTGTATTAATAATTTACATTTAGTTTATTATTATAATTAACACATAAAGTCGCAAAACAAAGAAATATAAATACTGTCAATTTAAATTTTTTTATACATGAAGATTTCAAAAATTTAAATTGGCAAATAAAATCGTCAACGTAAAAATAAGTATAGTTTATATCAAAGACATTCGTTTTTGTACATTTTTTTCTCGAGCATAGGTTGGTTTCTTTACAGAGGTTGCCGTTGATTACGAAGGTAGTCAGGATCTTTTATGAATCAAGATTATCTATCGAGCGTGAGAATCGCGGCCGCGTAGCTCGTTAACTTAATCCGATGAAGAATTAACAAAACGGTGCTAAATTTCCGTCGCGAACTACATTCTTGGCAAAGTGGTTAATTAGTTAAATAAAATCATAATTTATATATATATATATAAATTATAATTTTATTTAACTAATTAACCACTTTTCCAATAATATTTATATATATTTAAAATAATATCAATTTCTCTCGCTTTTCATAGATGGATTATGGATTTTTGCAATGTGATGCAACAATATCTTTAAAATTGATTGCACTTAATCAGAATGCAATAATACATGATATAATATATATAAAACGCGATATAAAAAAAAACTTATGGTGCATAAATGAAGTGTTTTGTTTTTATTTATTTAATAAGTAAAAATAAGGAGTGTGATTTTAAGATATCGTAGTCTTTGAAAATTTGAAAACAACTCATGAAACTAAAAAAAATTAACCGCAATATAATAGTTATAATATATTGCCATAAAAATATTTATTACATGGGATTATTATATGGGAAAAAATACTGTCGTTTCTTATATTGCACTTGATTTGAAAATGTACTTGACTTGAATACCGAAATAATAATAGCAATACTAAAACGCGTCGACAAAAGAAATATTTTTTCTTACTTTTTCTGTATATTTTATTAGATTTTCTGTGTACTTTATAAAGCAGCTGAGCGATTCCGTTACCTGAACCTTCGAAAACGTAAAGGCGTGCGGCATTTCTTTAAAGAAGGTGAATACATTATGAGAAAGAGAGAGAGAGAGAGAGAGAGAGAGAGAGAGAGAGAGAGAGCAAAAAAGAAACAGATAGAAAGAAAGATACACATATATATATGTGTGTATGAGTGTATTGTAACCAAGAAGCTCGTTTTAAAGGCCTACTTTAACTGCTTTTTTTGCAGATTCGTACAAGTTTGCTCTCGTTCCAAAAAATATTTCTTTATCCTATGGTCACTATTGTCACTTAACAATACCGCAGTATATATACAAGTTCGTCTCTAAAAATTCATATAATCAGTTGCGATTTCTTTCACGGATTACTGAGAAATGTAGCCCTCAAATCTTTATGAAGTTTAAGCCTTGAGATTTTCATTTTGTCATGAATCTGATTCTTAAATATCTGGAACAATTACAATGGTGCTTCTTTCATGTATTTTTCTTTTAGATTTTATACATTTCTTATACTATTTAGACCTGAGAAATTTATGACATTCTTAAGTAATCACAAAAATATAGAATTATATACTACTAAAAAATATTTTAATTAAAAATATAGAATTATATACTACTACAAAAAAATCTTTCCCACGATCTTTCATGTTCAAATAAATTTTCTACAGGTTATTATTTTTTATATTATCGTAAAAAATAAAGTCAAAGTTAAAATTTTTCGGCGTTAACAAAACGTTCGTAATTGTCTTAAATCTCAAATTGTTACGAAGATTTATAAACTGTGCGTCGAAATGTTCATAATACAAAAAAAAAACAAGATAACAAGAAGAAAGTTTGTTCAAGTTTCTTTCTTAAAGATGCATTAGAATATGTTCCTAAAATTCTTTAATCTATTTCAAATTCAATCTGTATATGTACGTATTGTTTTTCTCTGACAGATTTTTATTTTGTCAGTCACTGTTATAGATTTAAAGACGCTAAGAATCTGGAAATTCTTGCAAAATATTCACGATAAAGATTCAACAGACAGATTAATTTAGATCGGTATGACTCGTTCGACCGTCGCGACGAAGGTGCAACCCACGTGCACACCGTGACATTCCAATCGTGACTTGCAATCTGCATTCGTAACTTCGTATCTATTCTGACCAATGCCCGATCTTTGACGCTTATAGTCTCCTTTTAACAGCGTACACGGGATGAATAAGAACTCGCTCATTGAAAGCGCGATACCGTTAACTCATGTTTATATAATTATAGACTTTTAAAGCAAATACGTTACTAATATAAACTCTGGGCTTGTATCATTGTTTATTGGACAAACAGAAAGAAATATTTTCCAACATTAAGATTTAATCGTTTATAAAAAAAAGTAACGTTTGTGTATTATTCATAAACCAGTGACCGTTAAATTAAAAGATTGATAAAAGTTCTTTCCTTCCGAACGAAAGAAAGACGTCATGTTACGCGTCATGCATTCTGTAAATTTGATTTTCTGCAACAACTAATTACACTGAGAGAAAAAGTTTTTAGTATTTGTGACTATAATTACATGTTATTATAATTATGATTATTACTGCAATGTTAATAATATAATTATATAATAATTGTATACGTTCTATAAATCATTAGGGCTGCGTTCGGAAACATCATCCACGTATCGTTTCATCCTTGTTTGTTCATCCAATGCTAAACAAAAATAAAATGATACGGGAGTACCCAGATGATATTTCCGAACACAGTCTAGGCGGAGCATTTTTTTTACCTCCTATTGTATGTATATTTTCGAAAAGGGGGAGGGGAGGGGCATAAAAATTATAAATTCTGATCTCACACACACACACACACACGCGCGCGCGCGCGCGCGCGCGCACAGATTTTTAAATAAATATCTATTACTAAAAAATCGAAAAAATCGTTCCTTTCATCAATAATATATAATGATATCGTAACTAATAACAATAAATATTTAAGAATAATTACAATTTGTAATTATTCTTTATTATTTTCAATGATAACATATATGTATATCTGATAGAATTGTATAAATAGTTATATATATTATTACTAACATTATAATAGTAATAACCGTAATAATGGCAACATATAATTATAATCAATATAATTTAATTATAATCAAAATATAAAAAAAAATTTCTTTTAATGTATATTTAATTTATTGTAAGGTGAAAAAAATGGAAAATCTATTCGGCACTATCGCCGAATATATTATTTGCTGCGCTCGAGTTTAAATGATTCCACTGATAAAGTGCTGATGCATACCATCGCAATGGCTCTTCTTACATAGATAATCAGTTATGTATTGGTGATATTGAATTCGCGATGCCATCCGTGATCGCGTGCTGGCGAACGCGCATTTCGCGATGCACGAAACGAGAAGAATCGACGAAAATGCGGACGATATCGTTGCAGTGCCTATAAAATGTGTTTGATCGATGGAAGAGCGGGCGTTACATTAGTCTCTCGGAAGCCAAATTGATCGACTTCACAAAATAAAAAAAATAAAATAAAAAAGAAAATTGAAGTTATAAGCTAATCGCATGCTCCGATGATGAATCGAATTTATTTAACAAATCAGAGTTGGCTTCTGAAAGATACTTATCTTGAAATCGAAACGAAAGAATCTGTCCACGGAATAAATCAAGCTTTTCCTCTAACTCCCTCCCCCCCCTCCCCCTCCCCGCGTGATACCACACAAAAGATTCACTGAACCGCGACACGAGCGAAAATGTGTCATTACCGCGCAAATTACGATGCCGGCGCTTCCATACGCATCCTGCGTCTCCCTCCGATATAATTGCCGTGAATTAGCGTCGATCAATGGACAGCCTGTGGAGAGATGTCGGTGGTATATCGCGTGGACTTGTGACTACTAACACTGCAATCGCATTTCTCGGATCGTAAATTACATAGGGGTTTTGGAAGAGCTAAAGATATTCTCTAAACAATGCAGATTCAGAAAATAGGATTCCTCCAATATTTATTACGAATATTATAAGAAAAAGTAATTTGCGCAGCCAGTTTCCTGCTCGTTGTTTGACGCAATCAGTATTTATTAATATCGCTAGGATCAACGAATTAATTAAACCCTCACATTGAAAAATCTGCAGATTGCATTAGATTTCAGTATAGAAATTTGACGCATTTTTATTCGTAATTATTTTACTCCGTGCATTTTGATGTATGTACAGTTAAATATTAATTTGTGTATAGTAAAGGACTGGCAACAAATCATTGTATAAACAAGAGTTAAAGTTTAAATTTAATAAAACGTCTATTTGTTAGATCGTACTTAATACTTAAAACGATAATATTATATTAAGATTTGTCACAAACCAGTGTAGGCTTCCATGACTTTTGTATTAAACTATTTAAATTATTGGTATTGGACGATGTAGAATTGTTAATAATTTACTAAAACGCACGCAATTTAGTAGGAAAACATCGTGTGCCATAGGCTTTACATAATTTTCACTTCGTTTCAAGGTACACAATCGCTGCTCGGTTGATCTCATTCGACTCATTCATCGCGTAATTCGCGGGGCAGGCACGAAGCTTTAATCGATCGCTCCCGATTCCGCCGGGATGCGAGCCACCGCGTGAATTGCAGTGTCGGGCGCGACCCCGGACAGAAGTGTAATAATTCTCGACGGCACGTGGCAGCCCGGCTTACGGCTGATTTATGTATGTATACACGAAGATTGAAAAATACTCACTTTGACAGCTGGCAACTCCCAGAAGGACGATTAGCAGGAGGGTCCCCCCCGTCGACTCCATTTTCCACATAGGTTATTTCCGCAGCTGTCACAGCACACTTATTAAGGTTACTTCGTTCTTTCAAGAAGAATTTCCAAGTCACTCGGAGAATCACGGCGGTCCTCCTTCGATAAAACAAATCGAACTCGAGAGTTATGCGAGAAAAGGAAGTCCTCGAGAGTTATGCGAGAAAAGGAAGTCCTCGGTTCCTGTTAGTGTTCCGCTTCCTCTTTCTCTCTACCTTTTATTTCTTTCCGTCTTCGCGAGACGAAACGGAGTGTGCAGGTATTTTTCGCGTTAATTTCACCATGCAGAGGCGAGTACCGTTCCACGACTTCCAGCGTCACGCTGGTTTCCCTCGATAACGGTGACGACCACCGCGTGCGAATTGTTCCTCTTCTCAGAAAAAAAATAAGAGATCGAGGATGACTGGAAAGTCACCTTCTACCCTTTTAGATTTCTGTGTCGCTGGCGTGTGAGGAAGAACCGTGATGTTCTTTCGACTCATGCGTGCGGACGATTGTGCCGACTAACCCTTTCGCGAGAGGGGTTAACAAACACGCGCGGAAAATTGACTGGCAACCGACTAGTGTTGTCGGTCTAATATACGTGGGATAATGTGAAGGCGACCGCACGACACAGCGGCTCACAGACAAATGCCACCGAGAAGCGAGAGAGCGCCGCTCTTCCGAGTTCCGCGTCAGCTCAGCTTATAGGTGCGCGTCCGTAAGTCTCCCCCTCCACGCCCCCTTCTTCCGCCACGCCGCGCCGGCCGGCGCCGCAATCTCCCTCCTTATCCCCACTACGTGCGTCGAGCGCGCGTGCGGTCGACGCATCAATTACGTTTGAATCAGAGCCGACACACACGACTTATTGTTAGTTTTGGGTCTCGAAAAAATTTTGCTCGTCCGGGAGCAATCCCTTTAATTATACAATGTGAGTTTCGAAAAGAAGTTTCTTTGGAAAATAATATTTGTACTTTTACAGTGGAATTATTTCTTGAGTTCTGGTAAAAAATTTCATCAATCATGCATGAATATGTACAAATATGTATAAACATACATAACATGCATAAATATTCATACATTGTGCAATTATATATGAAATATGTCCATACATATTCAAACATCCTTTTTTCTTTTGTAAAATTACTATTTAATGTAATAGAAATAATAATAGTAATGTGAAAATATAAAATATAAGTAAAGGGATAATTTTTGCATTGTTTGTTTTAGAAAAAAAAACAAGTTTGGAAAAATGTAAAAAAAATTGTTCATACATAATTATGCATAATTTTATAATTATACATAAATAATTTTTTTACATTTCTTTAAACTTGATTTTTTTCTAAAACAAATAGTATGAAAATTACCTTTTTAATTATTTTTAATGTTTTCACGTTTTACTATTATTTTTATTACACTAAAAAGTAATTTTACAAAAGAAAAAAGAATGTATGAACAAGTACATATTTGGACATATTTTATATATAATTAGACATGTTTATGAAATTTATGCGTGTTTATGTAGGTTTATATATATTAATTTATATATATTCATGCATGAAAAATTTTTTATCGGGATTGAATTGAAAATTATTGAAAGAGTTAGCTAAAAAGATATTATTATAAACAGAGGTCGGTAAAATATATATTTTAAATAGTGTTATTTTAAATATAATCGACTCTCACAGAGATGGTAAATTATACATTTAAAAGAAATAATATTTAAATATGACTTTTTATTATAATTATACGGTTGATTATAATTATACGATTATAATTATAATTATTCTAAGTAATTATGTGGTTCTTAAAATATTTAGATTATTATTGATATCATTCTAAGATATACGTTAAATTGACGAGCAATAATTGTCATATTTATTAACATCAAAATTATTAAATTGCTTGTCAATTATTTAATTTGTGATACTACTACTCTAATAATGTTCACGATTGATCAAGAAAAAGATTTCGGCGCACGATTTGCAAAATTAGATAAATATAAATTTACATCGAAATATTTAAGCACTAACATATTCATACGCTTCGAATATAGAATTTTTCTTATTTAAGATTATATTTATTCTCATTACAGTCCAAATTTATATTATAATTGTTTGTAAATAACTATACTAGTGAAAATGTTTATAATTCCTCCTTTCTCTCTCTCTCTCTCTCTCTCTCTCTCTCTCTCTCTCTCTCTCTCCCTCTCCCCCTCTCTCTCTCTCTCTCTTTCTCTCTCTCTCTCTCTTTTCTCTTTCTTTTTTTCTGAACAAAACCTACCAAGAAAAATATTGATCATATGTAGTATTGATCATAGCTATATT
>NW_017259336.1:0-12775 GCF_001594045.1 Atta colombica | reverse complement strand
ATATATATATGTTTTATATATATATGTACATACACAAAAATTATCTTATTATAGCATCTCGATTGAAGGCTGAATTGAATGGTTCAGGTACACGTTTAGATGCAACAATGTTGAGCGTAGAATGAATGGACGGATCAATGAATGAACGTACCGGACGCACGCATATGGAGAGAAAAGGGGGGAGGGGGAAGAGGGCTTCAAATTCCATTCCCATTCCGATCCCAGTCCCATTCTCATTCCCTCAACCCTTCCGATGCGCCTTGTGCCGTGAACGAACAACGAGATCAGAATCCATAAACAGTCCCTCCCGCACTCATTGAACTCCGTCAAACCGCGTTTCTTTCATAATCCTGTTGTATGTTGGTAAAAATAATCGAAAAAAAAAAGAAATACTAATAATATTTTTTAATTAAATCTGTCCTTCTCTCAGAAGCTTGATGCATGATCAGATGCTGTTTTGTGGCTTACAGAAGATCATATAAAGATTAGTATCGACACGAAACTTGTCGCTAGTTCGAGATAACTCTGCACAGTTGAATATTTTAGCTCCTTTCCATAGGAGGAAAGTAACGAGTTCATCGGGAATCTTGTCTCGGGACGAGGATTCTATCGTTCCTAGATTAACATCTTTCGAGTCGAAAAGGACTCTTGAGTATTTCTCGGAAAAATAATTTAGGAAGCGTGGATCGTTAATATTCAATGGAGAAATTACCAGCTCAAATTTGAATTTCAAAGTTGATATTCATTAAAGATAAGCTCCTTATATTTGCGATAATGGAAAAGACACATAAAAAATAATTTGTCATGATGTTAATGATTATAGGAGTGCTGGCGATCGTGATTTTTGTCATGTTGCGCTTAGCAACAAGCTGCGTTCTCAACAGTTTCTCTATGGTGGTCTCGACAATGGATTTTTCCTAACTCCTCGGCAGAACCCGACGAGACTACAAAGTGCTTTATGCTGGATTCGTAAGAAAAGATAGAAGACTGAAAATACTCACAAACGCGCGCGGTAACAGGTTACAGATTTGTAGGATGAATGATCTTTTTTCGTATGGAACTGACTGCCAAAAGGCGACAATGTGATTGAACTTTCACAATGTACAAATTCCTTTGGAATTTCCATTCTTCGTGGTTGGCCAACACAACGAAAAATCGTCATGTTCAGTCTTGCATTTTCATGTTTAAACTTGCGCAACCTTAAGATTCCGGTCAAGTTAGATATTTATCGTAACGTTCTTGTCTTTGTATTTTGGTACCATTGCCCTTTATTGAGATTGCACATTGTCGCTGCTAATCAAATAAATAACGTATCAAACCATGTAATCCGTGAAATCACGCAATTTATCGGCAACCTACATTTATGGGTCGAGAAAATAAGTTATATTGTTATTTATTTCTTCGTGCTTTATTCATGATTTAATAACTTTAACGCATGATGTAATAATGTTTTAATTGATGTTATTTATAAATTCGATTATTTTCATATATTTTATAATTTATTAATTTTTAATTTGTTGAGATACAAGATCACGTTATTTAAAATATACAAAAGATATCGCTGCGGAATCATTTAATTACATTGCAGATTCACGGATTACAACGAAAGACTGTCGGCTTAATTATCCGACTGGTTTTTGCACTTAAGTGACAGCCGGTTATTGCTAATTGCAATGCCTTTGTCTCGTTGCATCGTCATCATTATCGTCGCGTGTTTCTATCGTCATCATTATCTAAATGAAGTACGAAACATTGTTCTTAATGCTATGAATAACAGCAATCACTGATATGTTGATAATAAGCAATTGTATGTGCGAATAGCTTCTAAATTAGACTTCAAACATATGACATTATTAATTTTAAATACATAATAATACAAAAATAGTCGCGTAAATTCAGGTGTTACTTCTAATGAAGTAAACAAAGAATTGCCATTTATCAAGATATCTATTTGAATCGAACAAAATCAAATGCGTTTTTAAACTTTGCCTTCATTAACATTTATTAAAATTTTTTAAAATAAATTTTTAATATCAATAAAATAATTTTTGAAATCGAATATATTATACTAAATTCGATTTTTTGGGTGTTCAAAAACATACTTTGCAAATTCAATGATAGAGCTGTTCTTTTCATTTTCTAGCGTATTAAATTTAAATAACTCTATGTGGGAGAGAAAGAATTGCATTACGTCATCATAACAGCAAATTTCGAGGAAAGGGTGTTTGTGAAGGCTGAGAGCACGCGGGTGGCATCTTGGATGACGAAGTTATGGCGATGGCATGCCGTGCCTACCATGAGCACCTGCTATTTATTTTCTCTCATTTCCATCTTCTTTTTTTCCGCTTCCTCTCTTGCCTCTATCGTTTTCCTTCTTAACTCCCATTAAACGTCGTTCGTCTTCGGCAGGTCGGCTATCATCCAAAATGAAAGAGTAGGTGTTCGCTAAGGAATTTCTGCGATCGATGACGGGTCTGCACAGTAACTCGGAAACCTAATTTTTGTCGACATAATCATGCCCGTCCTTTGTGCCTCCAGCGCGTAAGAATCTGCGAGTAACGATAGTCATTTTGTTTGATGAGCCATATTAGCGCAACGAACAATGGACTTCTTTGATCTTTTTAAGCCGCTGAATTTATTTTTCTTGTGAATTAACTGCTTCAACATTTGTATTAAATTGTTGGAAAATGAAGGGAAATAATTTGTTTGATTTATTATGAATATTGTATTGGGACGACTTTGTGACATAATTTTATTATGTTCATACATATAAAATGTATTTTCTATAAAATTTAAAAAAGTATTGAAATAAACCGTAAATAATTTTATATATGAGAGAGAGAGAAGGGGCATTAAGTATTAGAAATATGAAATCTGTAGGATTATTTCCACTTTGAAAGAATTAGAAATTATTTTTCTGATATCCATTCATCTTTTATTTTTTAAATCAATTAAAGAATTTGGTATCAGAGCATTTATAAAAGATTTTGTAAAGAGGAATAATCTAAAATTTATAAAATAAACAGTGATTTACCTTACAATTAAAAAACTAGCTTATAGCACCAAAATAGATGCTTTATTATCTATATGTTGTTATAATCTATAAATTGCTTGTTATAATCTATATGTTGTTATAACCTGTCGTTATAAATTTTTTTATTTTATCCCGCTTTTATTCACGGGACATGAGCTGTTACTTCGGTTTTTGGTTTATCAACGTGTCATCGCGGACTTACTTAATTATGAAAGCTAGAACGATGTAAACTGTTGATCGGTCCTGCAAGGCCCCGAGCCGCGCCACTTTGGACTCGCATGGCATCTGTTACGCGCGCTCCAACGAGCCTTATCTAAATTGTTTTGGCGCCCTCCGGGTCCCATTATGACTGCAAGATTGAAATAATCAGATCGGACGAGTTTGTGCCCAATTATACGCGTGCCATAGCCAGCGGTGGGCCTTGGGATCTCACGAGGGTTAGAAGTGGACGTGGGCGGGCCAAGGTCTAATTCAGAGGTCCCACGGCTTCCACCTGGCCAACGTATTCTCATTATTCCTGAATCAGGTCTATACGGCGCATATCTGTGTACTCTATAAAATAAAGAAACATTATCCGGATAAAATTGTGCTCAGAATTTGCAAAATTCTACAATTATACAAAAAAGATCAGGGAATTGAGGTATTATCAATTTGTGTATTATTACTCTAGTTTTAATTTAGAAATACTATACTAAAAAAAATATTAAATTTTAATAAATATTGGTTTCATGTATAAAGGGAGATATATTTACTATTTAAACACATTTGTTCTTGATATACTCATTCTTTTAAAAGCTGCGATTTTCATTAAATCCGCATGCAGCCTAAATGCCGATCGAAATACAATTAAGTTTATTAAACCATTGATGAAATATTTCGTATAAAAATCTATCTTAAACTATCGAAAAGAAATGTTTAATAGATGTTACAAATGTTTTTACTACATTTATTAATAATATATAATTTTATTAAAACATATCAAATTTTAAACGTTTATTTTTTAGTTTATACGTTTATTAGATGATTTTTAACGTTTATTAAACATATTTTGAACGTAACTATGTGAGGAAAATGTGATTTCTATATTATATTTAGAGAAATCACAAATCTTTTTTATTTCTTTGTAACTTACTCTAAATGTTGAAAACAATTAAGATATAATTTTATAACAATTAATAATAATATATTAATATATTATCACATCCAATTATTTACACTTATACAATTATTTACAAAAATACTTCAGCATAATTGCGATTTTACCATTTCAAAAGGACACAATAAACTCTTGCAGACATTCTTTCAATATTAATATTATAATAAGTATTTAGTGTAAGATATACTTATAGACGATTAAGATTATTACATTAATTATTTTATATTAGTCACAAGTCAATCGCAAGCTTGTATATTGTATATTACGATACCTAATCTAAAGCGTGAATTTTTAAATTGACAGAGCAAGCTGCTAGGATTGGGCATTTTCTAACAAGAACACACACAGCGATTTTAAGTTCATTGATTGACTATATAGGAGAGAGAAGTTTGGCAACTTTTCTTTCCTGTAGCCAATCAATAGACTTGAAATGCTTTGTCATACGACAAATGTAATACTGTAATACCATAGCTTAATACAGTTTTCAGAATTATTATATTCTTATTTGTTTGCCAACATTAAACAAAAATAGAAGGTTTACTTGCGTCGGATCCGTGCTAAAAAAAAATTGATAGAGAACGATAGAAAAATCCTATCGTTAGGAGAATAGAATCTGGAATTCATTAATTTGAATCAAATCTTATAGGAATCTTGTACAATCTTATAGAATCATCTTATAGAATCTTATCATTAGGAGAATAGAATCTGGAATTCATTAATTTGAATCAAATCTTATAGGAATCTTGTGCAATCTTATAGAATCAAATCTTATAGAATCCAAAAAGTATGAAAAAGGATTCATATTCGATCAATCGTGATGCTTGCAAAATCAACGATGGAAAATGATATAAATTTTTAGAAAACGGTACAATTTGAAATCCTATCGTTCTCAATCATTCTCTATCAACTTTTTTTACCAGAAATGCTCCAACATGCACCAATATGCTCCTATTCACTCCAACGAGCACATTGAGTGAATAGGAGCTGGTTAGAATATGTAAGCGCATGCGATACGAACAAATTTTCAATCTTTTTTAATTGTCAATGTTTATATACTTTAGTATATTGTAGTGATTGTATCTGTCACATGAGAGCAAAAGATAGAACTAACACATTCATCAAGCGACTTGCAGTTTATCAGGTAAGTCTAATATTTTATTATTGATTATTTGTTATATTATTGTATTATACATATCTGTTTAATTCGGTTTAAATACTTTGTTATAGTTAAATTTAATAATTATAATGAAAATATACTTCACATCATAATTTTCTCACGTTTATATATAAATTTCACGAGACATCGCTATATAATAGAATTCGTTTTTTAATTTCGTTTTAATCGTATGACCGAACTATCTAATTGTTAATTCTTAATTTCTAATGAATGTTTGCGATATATTGAGAAGAATCCGCAATTTAGAATTAAAATATCTATATTAATGTATTAATGTCTATATTAATTGAATAAATTTATTATAAATTCATTATGTATTAATTGAATAAATTCATTAGACTGCATTGAGAAACCCATTAAAAAAAAGTGTTGCAACCGGTGTACAAGTATGAAATGACGATTTTTTTCCCAAAAAAAAAAACGTTAAATTCGGAAGAATGATAAAAAGAGATTTATTCAAAGTATGCTCCATTGTTAGTTACACATTTTTCCCATCTTTCGGGCAATTTGTGGATACCACGCCAGTAAAAATCTTCCCCTTTTGCCGCGAACCATTCATCGAGCCATTTTTTCACATCTTCGTACGAACCAAAGCGCCGCTCAGCAAGTGCGTGACCCATCGATGCAAACAAGTGGTAATAGGAAGGAGCCAAGTCTGGTGAGTAAACCGCATGGGGTAGAACTTCCCAGCTGAGTGCTTCCAACGTGTCCCGAACTGGTTTTGCCGTATGTGATGGAGCATTATCATGGAGAAAAATGACCTTGTGTTGCCTCTTTTGGTATTCTGGTCGTTTTTTAAGCAGCGAACGGTTCAAATCGATCAATTGTTGTTGATAGTTGGTATTAACTGTTTCGCCAGGCTTCAATAGCTCATAATAGACCACACCCTTCTGGTCCCACCAAACACAGAGCATCGTCTTCCTGTCAAAGCGATTCAGTCTTGCGATCGATGTGGATGGTGCGCCTAGGTCTACCCATGATTTTTTGCGCTTGGGATTTTCAAAAAAAATCCACTTTTCATCCCCAGTAACGATACGATGCAAGAATGACTTTCTTCTGTATCGTTCAAGCAAAATTTCACATGTGTTTTTGCGCCTCTCCATCTGTCTCTCGTTCAATTCATGTGGCACCCATCTGCCGACTTTCTGTATCTTTCCCATCTCTCGTAGGCGATTGGAAACAGCTTGTTGACTAACGCTCAATTGCTCTGCGAGTTGTTTTTGTGTTTGTGAATCATCTTCATCCAGCAATGCTTGCAATTCCATGTCTTCGTACTTTTTGGGCGGTTTTCCGTGTTCCTTGTCTGCAACCTCAAAATCTCCAATTTTGAAACGCTGAAACCATCGTTCACACGTTTTTTGCGATGGAGCATGTTCACCATAAGCTTCTCCAAGTAATCGATATGATTCCGCAGCAGTTTTCTTCAAATGAAAACAAAAAATTAATGCTGTCCGCGAATGCTCCTTATTTGGTACAAATTTCATCATATTAAATACAATAACACAATACTATGCAAACACTTTTCAATCAAATCACTTTGCGCGTTTGACACTTGTTGATGATACAATAAAATGGCGTATAATGTTAAATCTTTGTAATCTTCACACTGCATTGGTGCGCCATCTGTTTCTCAAATCGTCATTTCATACTTGTACACCCTCAAAATCTGTAACCGCAAAATGCTGCCACACACTACTGCCCTCTGACAAAGTGAATGTCAACTATATAGCAACGTTCATTTTTCTTAGGGTACATCATTTTTCAGGATTAGAGATGATAAATCGATATTTGGTTCATATAATGGTGTTACATTAGCAATTATCGAAAGATCTTTCAGGTTTCTCTCTGTGAATACTGTTCAATTCAAAATTTTGAATAGGAAATGCAATTTTTCAACCCAATTACGTCCAATTGAATCTAATTGAATCCAATTAATTGAATTCAATTAAATCCAAAAAAAAAGTATTCGCTATTTAAAATACGCATTCGGATAGAAAAATATATTCCCAACGAGATATATACCCAAATCGCCGTTATTGAAGTTAAAATACCGTTGAAATTAAAGAAAATTTCAACCAAAGATATTATAGCTAATAAACAAGAAATAAGGCACAATATTAATATTTGTCCAGATAAATTCAAAACAAATTTTACAATAAATAGTATAAATAAACAATGGCTAATAAATCTTAGCAATACTTCCTGATAAAGCCAAAGTATTACCAGTCATATTGTAATTGCAGCATGTTAATTTACCTAACAATCATCATTAATAAAGAAAAGAGTATATACTCAAATTTATTAAACATATAGAGTGTAATCTTTTCAAAATGGATAATGAAACTTGTAAAACTGTAAGGAACATGGCGATTTAAATTTTAAAATCTATTGATCATAACTGAAGGAATTAAATCCATAGAAAATGATATCATAGAGAAAATGATATCATAGAGATGTAAGGGAGATAAACCGATTCATCTCAGAGAACCTCGAAATTCTAATTACTAGAACGGATAAAAAAATACAACAATAATTATAAATCTTAAAAATTATAAAAGCAAAATGAATGACATTCTTAATGACCAGAGCACATATATAGTAGTAAATAAGAATCCCACTAATAAAATTACAACGGAAATTCATAATTTATTAAATAATTAGAAAAACAAGGGACAACATTGACCAAAATATTTATAAAAAACTATATGTATCGGACAGAGAACTGCCAAAAATGGCCTGTTAAAAATTCACAAGGAAGGCCATCCGCTTAAAATAATAGCTGCATAAATAGCGCTTTTTACTCATTAGACTTTTTCAAAAGTCATTATAGATAGTAATAACAAAAAGAATTTTAGTTATATAAAAGATATTATAGAAAAGTATTGTAAGAATTTTAATTATATAAAAGATTTTGATATTGTAAATAAGTTTAATGGAAGGATATCGATAATTTTTAAAAATTTAATAAATTATCACACATGGCTTTAAATATTGATAAATAATATTTGATATGGTATCGATGTACACGAATATTCCTACCGATTTAGTAATAAAAAATATTGAACGAAGATGGAATCTCATTGAAAATAAGACGTCGATATCTATCCATGAGTTTTTAAAAGCAATTACTATTATAATTAATTTTTTAAATTTTTTAAATTTGGAAAAAAATTTGTAAACGGATTTTTGGCATGCCAATGGGTTCTCTACTTTCTCCCATATTAGCGAATATTGTTTTACAAGATTTAGAACAGGAAATTCTCACAACTAATAATATTGTTGTGTCCTTTTATTTTCGTTATGTCGATGACATTGTCTGTGCATAAAGATAATCTGTGAAGTGGAAGATATCACATTTTATGATGTACTCGCACAAGATGAAAGAAAGCGTTAATTTATAATTATATTTATGACCGTTGAATTTTCTGTTTAATTCGTATCATGATAGGATAAGGTTTACAGTAAATTTTGGCGACGAAAATAGTATTAATTTTTTAGATGTAAAACTAGGAAAAATTATTTTTGACATATATAAAAAATCAACTAATTCAGAGAGATATCTTAATTATTATTCTAATCATCCAATAATACACAAAGGGATGTAATCATCAGGCAATTAGACAGAATATTGTTTTTCCCATTCAAAATTTCATGAAAAAAATTTCAAATTTAGTTCACACTTTGTTAATTAATGGTTATCCTCTTGAATTCGTTTTTTCAACAATTAAAAATAAAATAAAAACTTCAGAAAATAGAATCAATTTAGATAAAAATATGATTGCAATAATAAGGAAAACGATTCTGAATCTAATTTAATAAAGAAGTTTTTTGTAATATCATATTTAAGTTAAGTTTCGGAAAAATTTAATAAATTATCACACATGGCTTTAAATATTGCGTACAAGTCGATCAATAAACTTAATAGATTTATAAAAACAGAAAAAGATCGCTTATATAAAAAGGACCATTGTGGGGTGGTTTATAAAATAAATTGTTTGTTGTTGTTGAATTGTAAATCTTCTTACATCGGCCAAACAAAAAGAAAATTAAAAACGAATAAAAGAACATAATGTCGACATAAGAAGGTCCGGTATGTCAGTAGTCTCACGCCACCAAGTTAATAAGAAGCATGGATTGGAATAATGTTAGAATTTTATATACAGAACAATTATTCAAAAGAAGAATTTAAGAAGATGATATATATAAAAAGCCAAATAAGTATAAATAAAAGCACACTGAAGGTTTGCCTGACGTTTATTTACTTTTCCTTTTCTCTCTTACACATAAAAATAATTCTAGAAGAAGCTAAACTTTTGACGCACATATAAATAGCGGACACACATGAATATATTAACAAACAATAATACAATGTCACGACGTTTTCATCTGTGAAAAAATTGTTTAAGACTTATCATTTTGCTGTAAAAACAGGTAACGAATTATTAATCTTTATTAAATTTATTAGAAAATATTAATAATACTATAATTATTTTAAAATTAGAATCTAGTAATTCTCGTTCTACATAATTTGCAATATTGGCTCAACAATCACGTTTTATGATGTACTTGTACAAGAAAGAAAGCGTTAATTTATAATTATATTTATGACCGTTGAATTTTAATATTAACCGTTAAATTTATGTAATTTCTACGTTTTTATTGATATTTGTAAATTTATTGAAGATGGCCGGATTGTGACCGAAATGTCTAAATAATTTATAAACTTAATTACATATTAAATATCACAAAGAACAACTTATGTGCTTTTATGCTCTTTTTTTGTTAATTTTTAGTAAGATTTAGATTTTTATTTATTTTTAACAAAAATAGCAGCTGTCTGAATTTTGAATAAATACATGAATTTTTGTACTCACTCAATATATTCAAATGACATGAGAGGTTTGTTCACGTCGCATGCTCCTACTTCTTCTAATTGTAGCTCCTATTCATTCAACTTTCACAAACAAGAGTGAGTAGGAGCTACAGTTGAAGGAAATAGGAGCATGTTCGAGCATGCGAACAAATCTTGTGTTATTTCTTATATTTTTTTATCGCTGTTATTAGGATACAGTCAACAACGATCAACTTGAAGGGCCACGTGTCATTAATAAAGAAAGAAAAAAATTAGCATCATTCTAATTGTTGTTACATCTGTATTTCTACAAAATGAACACGCATAGGAGCTTACCTAACATTTTACTATGTGGTATGTGATAGCGTTGTTGTTATTCAGTATAAATTCTAAATACCCTTAATAATTGTTGTCAATGTTTTTTAGGCCCACCTGGCGTAGGCAAGAGTACTTTGGCGAATTTGTTGGAAGAAGATACTGAATTAAACTGGATCGATGTCAATAAAGTAGCTATTGATAGTGGATATGTAAGCGAGTATGACGAAGAGTTACAATGCAGCATATTCGACGGAAACACGGTAATTATTCTTGTAGCCATGGGCCCAGTTTCCACCATAGATTCGAACATAGGATCAGAATGCAAGAAGAACCAATCAATCGAACCAACTACAATCGAATTAATTACCTTCAGATTCCTCCAATTCAACAATGACAGTTTTCCATGCCTGATTAATACTATTCTAAAATTATGCTTCTATTGACCTTTCTTCGATCAGTGAACATATAGGTCGTGTTCCGATATGCATTGCCAGTACTGAAAATCTAGTTCACATTACGTATAATCGGAGGAAGATCGATAGAAGTCGGCATAATTTTATGAAGGCAACACACTTACAGATATAATTGATTCATTCTCCTATCGGCGCTTCTCCTTTCAAAGGTGTGCGCGAGATTTAATGCGAGATTTAATCCCCTCTCTTACCGTTGCTACATGAGATACTGGCGCGCTTGCAAGAGTTATTAACGAGGAAAAAGAAAAGATATTATTCCTCTGTTACAGAGGATCTAACATCTGACTTGGTTCGAACCCTTAGTGGAAACTAGGCCACAGTTATATTTCATTAATATATTTCACGTCACACGAATCTCTGATGATACTAGACTTTCAGGTTCGATTTGACATTTGCTATTAAAGTACTATATAATTATAATGTAATTATAAAAGAATTTCTGATCACGTGGATACATAATTAAATGTATGCAATATTATACATTGATGCTGGCTAGCAATTCCTTTTTAATTTATCAAGATTTGGTACCATCAACATAAGATTAATTTTAATCTTTGTTTTTTTCAATTTATTCTTTATTTTTTTCTAATTCTGAATATAAAAAATTCTTGAAATTTGGAAAAAGTAAACAAAGTTAAATTAAGATTTAAGATAATCTTATATTGGTAGAATTGGGTCCAAGAAACATAAACACATGCAATTGTCTGTTGCTAGTATAATACGAGCATTAGACTTTGTTCTTAACAATTACAATTTTTGTTTTTTTAAATCATGAAATATATGTTATTTAATAAATATAATGAACAAATAAAGTCATTATAAATTATTGATGATCCATACAATGTTAAGTTATTTAAAATTAGCCAATAAGTTTGATTAAATTAAAATTATGAAATATTTTTTGTAAATTATATCTAGGTGTTAAACATACAAATTTTTGTTTGCAATATCTTTCTAGTTAGTGAAACTTATGGAGGATTGGATGAGAAAAGGAGGACAAATCGTGGACTATCGTACAGCCGACTTGTTCCCTCCAAGTTGGTTTGACGCTGTGTTTGTCCTTAAAGCAAACAATGCTACTTTAGACGACCGTCTACATAAAAGACGGAAGACAGAAAGAAAGACCAAGAACAAACCAGATAGCAATCTAGGAGCTGAAATTTTTGTAATTGTTATCCATGAAACACAAGAGTCGTTTAACCCAGAAATAGTGTATGAACTAACGAACAATGTTCCAGAAGACATGCCAATTAATGTAGATAGAATACTTGAATGGATGGAGGAATGGATAAAAGATAATATGTAAAAATGAGAAAACATGCATCAAGTATTTCTTATGTAGACTTATTATCTCACTATTAATTTGAATAAAGAATTGAATAACAATAAAATATTAAATATTAAGATTAGGTTAGATTTAATATTAAATATTAAATATTATATAAACCCAGCAAATGAGAATTAAAATGGATTGAAATTTTTTTCTATCCGAATGCGTATTTTATATATTATAGAGAATACTTTTTTTTGGATTTAATTGGATTCAATTAGATTCAATTGGATACAATTGGATTGAAAAACTGCATTTCCTATTCAAAATTTTGAATTGAATAGTATTCACAAAGAGAAACCTGAGAGAGGACACCTGACGGCCCAAACCTTTAACCGCAAAATGCTGTCGCGCTACTACTGCCCTCTGACAAAATGGATGTAAACTATACAGCAATGTTCACTTTTTTTTAGTGAATTTTATCTTATAATATTT
>NW_017259335.1:7144-8125 GCF_001594045.1 Atta colombica | reverse complement strand
AACTATTTTTAGTTGGTTAAAAGTTTCTCACTCACATACCTTCATTTAAAAACAACAAGCCTCTCCGATCGCTCATAATATAAATTTACTATGTAAAATATTCCTGAAGAACATAGTCCAAGAGAAATTATCATTACATATCTTCCAAATATTCCTACTTTATAAAAAATTATTAACCTACATAACATTAAATTTATATGAAGTACGGATGAATAAGCTACTATTCTGTTTATTTCAACTTGAATTAAACACGAAATTCCCACAATAATTTTCCCAGTAATTTTTACCCTATAAATAATATATCCATATTTAACTCCAATTTTATAATATATCTCTATTAATCGAATTAACCCATACCTTTCTATTTTTAATAATACGCCAGCTAAAGCTATTGACCCATATACCAGGGCTGCAACATGGGCCTTAGGTAATCAAACATGAAAAAATAAATAGATATTTTAAAAAGAATTCCATATAAATTATTAAAAATTCTCAAAAAGTAAAATTAATAAGAACTTATAGTTCTCACTATTCTTATCACCTAAACTTCAGTTATCCCATACATAAATATATATATATACGTATTAGAAATATAAACTAATAATGGAAATGAAATTAATAATATATTATTATTATACATTATTATATGATACCCAGCACTTAATCGCTATGAATTCCTTCCCCAATAAATATTATTAATTTTAAAAAATGTAGGAATGTTAACCTAATATCAAATATTAAATAAAATAAAATCAAATCTATAAATATAAAAAATATAATATATCAACAGTCGTTAATGTTCTTCCATTATCCGTACGTCTCTTTAATCGAATCATAAAAATAGTTCAGTTGATAAAGACGGAGTCCGTCGAACAAACAGGAAACTCTAAGATCCACGTATCAAGTGGTCGGTGAAGCCTTTATTATTGTACAATCAGCGGAATTGTCGGTCGCTCGCAGCATGGCGTCGGCCAAGACTTG
>NW_017259335.1:4313-5710 GCF_001594045.1 Atta colombica | reverse complement strand
ACCATTAATTACTACCTCTCCTCTAAATCTTCCATAAGAAAATTTTAAAATACTAATATTAATTATTAAATTATATATAAAATCCTCTATCTTATTTAATTATTATATTTAAAAATATTTATTATTTTAATAATATTATCTTCAAATTATATTTTCCTTTATATCTTATATAATAAAATCATTACAATTTCATATGTTATATGAAATATACCTACATTTATTCAAAAAATGTTGTTTTCCTTATTTTTTACATCTATTAAAATAAAAATATGAAAAAAATTACTAAAATGATTAACCACTCTAATTAACCTCCCCTCACCTATTATCTCCTACTGATAAAACTTCGGTTCCTTACTTGATATTTTTCTCTTAATTCAAATCATCAGGGGACTTTCTCTCTCAATTCATTACTGCCATAATATTTCAATTGCCTTTAATAGAATCATTCGTATTATCCAAAATGTATCTAATCAATGAATCATACATAATATCCATATAAATGGAGCTTTTTTTTCTTTATCTGAATATACCTACACATTGGACGAAATATTTATTACAACTCTTTTAACTTAACACATACCTGAAGATTTAATGTAACAATTTTCTTACTTTCAATAGCTATAGCTTTCCTTAGCTATGTACTCCCTTGAAAAAAATATTATTCTGGGGAGCTACAGTAATTACTAATCTGATATCAACTATCCCATATATTGAAAATATATTAGTCATATGAATTTGAGGGGGATTTTTAATTAATAATTCGACATTAAACCGATGTTTCTCCTTTTACTTCATTCTACCTTTCATTATTCTTTTATTTATAATATTCCATCTGTTCTTTCTACATCTTACAAGATCTTCAAATCTTGTTGGAAAAAATAGACTTTTAGAAAATCCCATATTTTCCACTCATATTTTACCTTTAAAGATCTATTAGTCTTTAATGTTATATGTTATCTATTTTTTTATATATTATATTATCTATTTTATTATATAATCTAGTTTTCTTCTTATTATCCTTCAATACTCTTATATATTCAGAGACCCAGATAATTTTACCCCTTTTAATCGTTTAGTCATACAAACTCATATTCAACCTGAATGGTACTTTTTGCTATTCTCTGATCTATCCCTAATAAACTTCAGTAATTGCCTTTAATATATCAATTTTACTTTTATATATCCTTCACCTCACTAAATCTATTTACTCCCATCCGTCATATATAATCCTATCTAATCAATTAATATTTAAAATATTTATTAATACATTTATTGTCTTAACTTGGGCAGGCGGTCAATTAATTGAGGATCCATATATACTTATTAGTCAAATCCTTACTAAAACTTATTTTTTATTTTTCATCCTCTTGCGCCTAAACAATATATGAAAAATTATT
>NW_017259335.1:1325-4233 GCF_001594045.1 Atta colombica | reverse complement strand
TTATCTATTTTATTATATAATCTATTTTTCTTCTTATTATCCTTCAATACTCTTATATATTCAGAGACCCAGATAATTTTACCCCTTTTAATCGTTTAGTCATACAAACTCATATTCAACCTGAATGGTACTTTTTGCTATTCTCTGATCTATCCCTAATAAACTTCAGTAATTGCCTTTAATATATCAATTTTACTTTTATATATCCTTCACCTCACTAAATCTATTTACTCCCATCCGTCATATATAATCCTATCTAATCAATTAATATTTAAAATATTTATTAATACATTTATTGTCTTAACTTGGGCAGGCGGTCAATTAATTGAGGATCCATATATACTTATTAGTCAAATCCTTACTAAAACTTATTTTTTATTTTTCATCCTCTTGCGCCTAAACAATATATGAAAAATTATTATTTATTTATAAATTTCTTATTCTTTATATTTCCCCCCAAGTAATAATTACTAATAATTATGAATAATTACTAATAATTACTAATAATTACTAATAATTACTTAAATAACATTCTTTAACAGCCGCTTAAGACGCAACTTCCCCTATTGCGTATTATCTTAAAACTTAAACTTTTATCCTTACCTTACCCAATTCTATCAAACCTAATTAATTCTTTTAACTATATCGGTCAATTAGGATCAAAAAATCGACCAATTAAGGACTAAATCTGACATTAAACTGAAAAATTGTTTATTTCAGGTAAGAAATCACTCAATTTTGGGAAAAAAAATCGATGTATCAAAAATCAATATCAGGCAAAATTTGAACATTAAACTATAAAATTGTCTATTTACGATTAAAATATCGGCCAATTCTGGCTAAAAAATCGACCAATATCAGACAAAAATTTGGATATGAAACTGTAAAATTGTCCATTTCCGATTAAAATATCGGAAAATACTAACAAAAAATTAAACTGAAAAATAGGCTACTTCTATTAAAAAACTATGACAATTGCGGTCAAAAAATCGACTAATACCAGACAAAATTTGGATATGAAACCGTAAAATTGTCCATTTCCGATTAAAATATCGGAAAATACTAACAAAAAATCGACCAATATCAGAAAAAATTTGAATATTAAACTGAAAAATTGTACACTTCTATTAAAAAAATACGTCAATTGCTGCTAAAAAATCGATTAATACCATATAAAATTTTAACATTAAACTGTAAAATTGTCATTTCCCAATAAAATATCGGCCAATTCCGACTAAAACATTGAGCAATATCAGACAAAATTTGGACGTTGCACGGTTAAATACACAATTTTAATTAAAAAAATATGTCCAATAGCGATCAAAAAATCGACTAATACTAGACAAAATTTAGACATTAAACTGCAAAATTGTTAACATCTAATTAAGATATAGGACAATTTCGTCCAAAAAATCGACCATTATCAAATAAAATTTGGTCGATAAACTGAAAAAATGACCACTTTTATTATAAAAATATGTTAATTGCGGTCAGAAAATCGATTAATTTCAACAAAATTTCAACATTAAATTGTAAAGTTGACCATTTCCAACTAAAATATCGGCCTATTACGCATTAAAATAGAGCAATATCAAACAAAATTTGGACATTAAACTGTGAAATTCACCATTTCCAACTAACATATCGGCCAATTCCGCATTAAAATCGAGCAATATAAGACAAAATTTGGACATTATAGTATTAAATAGTACATTTCTATTAAAAAAATAAGCCACTTGCGTTAAAAAAATCGAGGTAAAATTTGGACACTTAAACTGTAAAATTGTTAACTTCTAATTAAGATATAAGACAATTTCGTCCAAAAAATCGACCATTATCAAACAAAATTTGAACGTTAAACTAAAAAAGGGAAAAATTTTGTTGAAAAAATATGCCAATTGCGATAAGAAAATCGACTAAAACCATACAAAATTTTAACATTAAATTGTAAAATTCACCATTTCCAATTAAAACATCGAATAATTCCGCAATAAAAAATAGAGAAATGTCAGATAAAATTTGGACGTTAAACAGTTAAATACACCATTTGTATTAAAAAAATATATCAATTGCGGTCAGAAAATCGTCCAATATCAAACAAAATTTATTTTTTATATAATGTTGTTATATAAATAGATCATTTCTATCAAAAAAATATGCCAATTGCACTAAAACTTGTGATATATGTGTAATAATGTCCAAATTTTATCTGGAAGAGATAAAATTTGGACATTAAACTATAAAATTGTTAATTTCTAAGTAATATATAGGATAATTTCGACCAAAAAATCGACCATTATCAAACAAAATTTGGTTATTGAACTGAAAAACCACTTTTTTTGAAAAAAAATGCCAATTGCGGTCAGAAAATCGATCAATATCGAAATTTGAACATTATACTGTAAAATTGACCTTTTCCAATTAAAATATCGGCCTATTACGCACTATAAACAAGCAACATACAAAATTTGGACATTAAACACTTAAATACACCATTTCTATTAAAAATATATGCCAATAGCGCTAAAAAATGTGAATAATACCAAATAAAATTTGGACATTAAAGTATGAAATTGTTAATTTCTAATTAATATATAGGACAATTTCGATTAAAAAGACGACCATTATCAAACAAAATTTGGTCGTTAAACTGAAAAATGGACAATTTTTTTTGAAAAAATATGCCAATTGCGGTTAGAAAATCGACTAATATCAAAAAAATTTGGACGATAACTGAAAAATGGATCACTTTTATTGAAAAAATAGGCCATTGTGGTCAGAAAATCGACCAAAATAAAAAAAATTTGGTCGTCAAACTGAAAAATGGACCACTTTTATTATAAAAATTGCTAATGGCGGTCAGAAAATCGATTAATACAGAATATTAACATTACACTGTAGAGTTCAT
>NW_017259335.1:0-1225 GCF_001594045.1 Atta colombica | reverse complement strand
GCAGTCAGAAAATCGATTAATACAGAATATTAACATTACACTGTATAGTTGTACATTTTCATTTAAAATATCGACCTATTAAAATCGCATTAAAATCGAATAATATCAGACAAAATTTGGACATTAAACTGAAAAATGGATCACTTTTATTGAAAAAATAGGCCAAGTGCGAACAGGAAATCGTCCAACATCAAACAAAATTTGGTTTTTACATATTGTTGTTATATAAATAGATCATTACTATTAAAAAAATATGTCAATTGCGCTAAAAATTGTGAATAATACCAGATAATATTTGGATATTAAATTATAAAATTGTTAATTTCTAATTAATATATAGGACAATTTCGACTAAAAAGTGGACAATTATCAAACAAAATTTAGTCGTTAAACTGATAAATGGACAACTTTTATTGATAAAGTATGTCAATTGCGGTCAGAAAATCGATTAGTACAGAATATCAACATTACACTGTATAGTTGATCATTTTCATCTAAAATATCGACCTATTAAAATCGCATTAAAATCGATTAATATCAGACAAAATTTGGACGTTAAACTGAATAATGGATCACTTTTATTGAAAAAATAGGCCAAGTGCGATCAGGAAATCGTCCAATATCAAACAAAATTTGGTTTTTACATATTGTTGTTAAATAAAAAGATCATTACTATTAAAAAAATATGCCAATTGCGCTAAAAATTGTGAATAATACCAGATAATATTTGAATATTAAACTATGAAATTGTTAATTTCTAATTAATATATAGGACAATTTCGACTGAAAAGTCGACCATTATCAAACAAAATTTGGTCGTTAAACTGATAAATGGACAACTTTTATTGATAAAGTATGTCAATTGCGGTCACAAAATCGACCAATATAAAAAAAATTTGGTCGTCAATCAGAAAAATGGACCACATTTATTATAAAAATTTGCTAATGGCGATCAGAAAATCGATTAGTACAGAATATTAACATTACACTGTATAGGTGATCATTTTCATCTAAAATATCCATCTATTAAAATCGCATTAAAATCGATTAATATCAGACAAAATTTGGACGTTAAACTGAAAAATGGATCACTTTTATTGAAAAAATAGGCCAAGTGCGATCAGGAAATCGCCCAATATCAAACAAAATTTATTTTTATATAATTTTGTTATATAAATAGATCATTTCTATCAAAAAAATATGCCAATTGCGCTAAAAAATGTGA
>NW_017259334.1:1564424-1613153 GCF_001594045.1 Atta colombica | reverse complement strand
TCTCTCTCTCTCTCTCTCTCTCTCTCTCTCTCTCTCTCTCTCTCTCTCTCTCTCGTTCTTTCTCTCTTCTTCTCTTTTCTTCCCTTCGCAATCTCCCTTTATCTCCTCCTTCGTCCTCTCCTGGCAAACCTCTGCGCTTTTTTCTCTCCTCGCGGGAGTCATCTTCTTTCCTTCGCGCGTCCACTTCGATCGTTCTCGCTCTCCTCGTCGCCTCTTCCTCCGCCTGCCTGTTACCTCGACATCGCTGTCCTCTGCTCTCCTTTTCCCCGCATTAGTAGGAAAGCCAAGTGGTCCTTTTGCTCGGCGTTCACTGTTGGCGCGCGCGGCCGGGAGGCATATAATTTTCTCGGTGTTTTTATTGCGGGGTAACTTGTCTTCAGGTGAGCCGGTCGAGAGGTGGAGGTGGCAGAGGCCGCGAAGGTAGAGTACTACAGGCACAGCTAACGCGCAGTAGCCTTACTCTCCTCTCTCGTTTCTCTTCTTGCGCTGCCTTTGCGTCTCCCGCTAGGTGAGTCTCTCTCTCTCTCTCTCTCTCTCCTCTCTCTCTCTCTCTCTCTCTCTCTCTCTCCCCCCCCTTTCTTTCTCTTTCTCTCTTTCTCGCATTGCTTTTCCCCTTTGCACACCCTTTGCGTCTCGCACTCTTTTTCTTTCTCTCCCGTTTCTCTCTTCTGCGCTTCTCCTTTTCTCATCAGGTGTCTCTGTTTCTTTCCGTTCGCCCTCTCGTCTTCTCTTACCTCTCACTTCTCCTGCTCCTCCTGTCCCTCGCGAGCCGCAACGGCAGCACCAACAGCAGCATCCTTCGAAGCGCAAGGATTTTGACCCTCGTTTCGTGTTGCTTGCATTTTGTCGTAACTTTCCTGACTTTGTTTTTCGCCTACGGGTAGAGAATCAGGAGAGAGAGAGAGAAAGAGAGAGAGAAAGAGAGAGAGAGAGAGAGAGAGAGAGAGAGAGAGAGAGAGAGAAAGAAGAGAGATAAGTTTAACAAACCATCGGTTTGCTTCTTTCGTTCTTCTTTTCTGCATAGATTGGGTACCTAATTCGCGTCTTCTATTTCCGACACCCACGCTTTTGCCGATCCGGCTGAAAAAGTTGCTAGGTCGCAATTCGATCAGGATGAAATCCTTTTACTGTCACGGAGTCCTTGATGCTGTCAACTTTGCTGACATAGCTTTTCCATCATGCTGATCGTCAAGATTCAAAATAATCTTCGGAATACATCGAATGTAACAAAAATTCGAGAATCTTTTTTAGTATGTATATAAAATATTTAAGCCTATAAGTAAAAGAAAAATAAGAAATGTTCTTCTAAAACTAATAAAAAAGTAAATAGATTTGTATATTGTTTCCGTTATGAAAATATTAAAAGGAATATTAAACGTACTTTCAATTGAGATAGCTCTCCTCATATTTCGCAAAAATCAACAATGCATTATGCATCTTAGGATTCTGGTCTTTTTACACTACGCTTGGGTTCCACCGTCTACAAGTCGACACTCGTGATAAATCCATTTGAAATTCAGCGTAGAACGTATTTGTCACTGTGCATACAAAATTTGACTTCACCCGAAACTAAATTTCGCACTACATAAATCTTCTCCTATGCTGCCAGCTTTAGTCAAATCTATCTCAATTTATGAACCTCATAGTCTTTTTAATCATAGCGTCGGATTTTATACCGTCGTACATACGGAATATCGATGTCATTCAAATCGAGTTGTAATTTACTGAGATAGCGATCGTGACGCGGAACATCTCAAACGGCGACGTGCCATAATGTCCGTTCGCGTAATTAGACGATTGAGTCGCACACCTGTGCACTCCCATGACGTGTCCCACCACAGTCGTGCGCTCCATTGATTCGCCGCTGTTAAAGAAAAAAAAATCTTGGGCTCTTGATTTGTCAATACAGGATCTCGATGGAGATTAGTCACGTGCGAACAGTAATGCCTAGCAAACGCGAGACGCGTGTCCACTAGAGCAAATCTATTATCATTGTGATTAGTCGCTTTAGGATTAACTCTGTGATAGTTCAGAGATATAGTCTTAGTACATAGTCTTAGTCTAAACTATGTACTCTTATAATCCATGGGGATTTGCAATCATAATAGGCAAGATGCCCCTGAGCGATATTATATAGAGAAACGATTTTGCTGAAGTATCTAAAAATTTACTTTAATCGATCTGAAAATAATTTTATTAGATTATCAAAATAATTATGTAAAAATCTTAAGTATAATGAGCAATGCTAATCAGTTTTGACATTCTAAGCAACCATTTCGAGCGTCTTATATAATTATTTTGATGCTCCAATATAATTATTATATTTTCCTCAGATTCGCGTATAGTTAAATTTTTATTTTAAGGACTGTCCAAGAAAAAAACCTTCCCACACAAAAACTCACATATCCTCCAAACCATTTAAAAAAAAAAAACAATTTTTTAATTTAATAGGCTTTGCAATGAATGTAAGAAATGATTGAAACAGTTAGTTTCGTAATCGCTTTGTTCTCAGTTGCAAAATGGCAAGTGAAGTAGAAACACGCAAATCTATAATCAAAATTTTTCAAGAAGTTTGCAGGAAAACGGTGTCAATAGTCACTAGGCGTTTCAAGGAAGACTTGACTATCAACCATAAAAAAGAATTTGGAAGGAAAAAGGGTTTTCAGAATCTAAAAACAGCGAAGAAAGAGGAAGTGACCGAGACCATAAAAAGTATGATGGAGGGGATTCCAGAAAAAATTAAAAATTTTTGTCAAAAATAGTTTTTAAGAATTTTTTTAAATATAGTTTTAATTGTAATTAAAAGACGTTTCTAAAATGGGTTTGCTTTTGAAAATCGGTCAAGTGATTTGGAGAATATGTGAGTTTTTGTGTGGGAAGGTTTTTTCTTGGACAGTTCTTACTTTAGCAAAATCATTCTTTCTCCGTGTAGTTTCGTTTTTATTTTACCAGCACATTTTTATTTTATGTAAGAATAATTTTCTTATTACACTGTTAGAAAGAAAAGAAAAGAAACGTAAATTATACGTAATATTCAAATCAAATTGTTAAAAAAATATATATAAAATATCGCATAGCACGTTATAGAATTGACATGAAACGCCGTAAACGCACGTCGGGTGCGACATGGCCATCGCAATAATCGACAACCAGTGCGTACTTAGACGACGGTTGAGTAGCGCACAAGCATTCGCCAGATTCCAATTTCGCGAAGCTCCAACGGAACCCTATTATACGTACATCAGAGGCGGAGACGTGCATCGGGAGGCTCGGTCAAAGCTCGAAGTCGTGCTGCTCGTCCTCGATCGATCGAAGCGCATCATTGTGGGGGGATCTCTTGCGCGCGCGATCCCACTCTCTGTCTCTTTCCTTCCTCTTGAATCCTCTCATCTATCTCGAACGCGCTCCCAGTAGCTCCCATTTCGATCTTCCCGGCTGCGCGCTGCTTGGTAGCGCGAGTAACGCGCCAACTCGCGTAGCATATTATTAGCAACATCCCCAATCGCCCCTGTGGGCTACCGTACCTCGCCTCTCTATTCCTCTTGATGCCATAGAAGATGAGCCATCGCATCGCGCATCTCTCATAGATGTGGACGCGCTACGCATTGCGCTCACAACTATACGTCTTGTAGAGATGCACATTAAATACACGTTAAATCAGCGCATATACGATACACATACGCGCATGCACCTCGTATGGTTTCTCATGTGCACGCACGTATACTGTGACAACAGCAGCCCTATCAGCGTGGCAGCAGGACATAAGAGTGAATGATAGAGAGAGACGGTTTGTAGAGACAAAACACGCGCGAGAGAGAGAGAGAGAGAGAGATGCACAGAGAGATGGATAGAGAGAGAAAGAGAGCAAGTGAAATGGGGGAGGAAGAAAAGAGGCTTATTGTTGATCGCTAATTATCCTGCTCGGCAATTACATACAATTATCTGACACGCACGAACATCAGCGTGTCCCTTCACGCTGCGCTTCGCAATATTGGGTGCGTACGTATATATATATATATATGTATGTATATGTCAGTGTACACGGATGGAGTGTCGAGGGTTGTGGAGGGAAGGCGAAACCGATGCACCCGACAGCGTGACGCCGACCGTAGGGCTATTCCTCTTTTTTTCTCTCGCCCCCTCTCCTGTTCTTCTTCTTCCTCTTTCACGAGTTCTCTCGCTCGTCCCATCACTGTTTTCCCTTCCGAGCCTCTCTCTTTCGTCGCTCGAACCTTCCGTTATCACTGTCCAATCTCCTGGTTTTTTATCGCCACAGCGATGCGACGTGGCTACCGGTAGCAGAAGTTTTCAGTTGGACGTTGGACGATCAAGAAATCGATTCGTACAGGGCGATCTTATATCTCCGATGTAGATGCTGTCATGAGTTACTCTTTTCCTAAGATTTTTATTTTGCTGTCTTGTCATCGAATGATGGATGATGGTTTTACTGTCTCATATGTAACAGGCTTTGATAAATGCACATGCACACATTTGAAGGTAGACACTAAATTAACATACTACATTAATACGATAACTAAATTCTTGTCACATAAATAATTAAGTAAACATTAATAAAATATATATTAATAAAATATATGCTAAATAAAAATTATGATGGAACTTCCACAAATGTATAATATCGTAGATTTCTTATATAAATTAATCAATTAACAACGTATAAGATGGATATGTTACTAATATTTAATTAATTTTCTACTTATCTGAATCGTTCCGAAACAATTTATGATTAGGTTACATACTTAAACGGAAAAGCCAGTGCGTTGCTACTATGTGTACGTACTACGAAACCAGTTTTCATTGGTATTGAATATGATTTCTTTATATAAGGTATCAGATGCAACCACTGAATCATTTGAAATCGATACGCGTTATCGGTGGGTCCATTTCCCCGATGAGGATCGAACGCGTATATCTAAAGAACTACGCAGCAAGTAACGGTACGCGCACGTGCATATATGATTGCGTTGAGTCCGATGGACTTGTCGATGCCGCAACAGAGACATACATATGCACCAATACATACGCGAGTTTCTTATGACGAGTGGCCACTTATATCTTCTCGACGCCTTTCTGCGGTCGAGCATCTTCGACGAAAAACTGCGTCGCGCATCATGACAAACGGAAGGTTAAACCGTACGAACGGTCGCGTCATATCTCTCTTTCTTATACGAGAAAACGATCGAAACATCGAATTACGCTGATAGAAAGAAAAACGTCAAGTACAAGTACAATCACGAGAGAAAGAGAGAAAGAGAGAGAGAGAGAGAGAGAGATACACGTCCTTTTTCTTCCTATCCGTTTCTTACCTTTTCTTTTTTCTTCCTTCTGAATGGAGTACTCGCTCATCGAGGCGAGATTCAATTATCGCCGCTCTATCGCAGTTCTACGGGCGGTGCAATCGTTAGACGCGAGTCACCGAATGATTCGCAGTATTACCCGGTGGCAGATAATGAGGTTCATTATTCTAATGCGCCAGCCGGTGAAACAGGATTTATATGACACACAACGATGGTGAATCCAGGGTTAACCTGCACAGGAATAATCCTTGCAAGCGCAATCCACTTGCTCTGAACCAACTTGCTCGAAGTGGAAATCGAAGACAAAACGAAGTGTGTAGCAAGAAAGATCGAGATATGAGAGACTCATAATAAGCGAGTGAGATGAAAATGATCATCATCGATGCAGTTAAGTGTATTTTACGGGACGAAAAGGAATCTGCATGCAGTCGTCAAAATGGACAATGATTTGATGGCGAGTTCAATGGGAGGTTCAAGGTAACTTCATGATCCACCGTATTGAGCACCTCGGTGTGCATTACCGAGGCTCCTCTCTCGCGGTTTGTTCGAGACCGCTCAATGCGGTCGTGGCTGTGTTTACAATCTTTATCTCTCTATCTCTCTCCTTTCCTGCCGGGCATCCCGTTGCAGAAAACGGGTGCTGCTTGCAGCGCTGCCAAAGAAACGCTATAAAACTGACGCGAGTTGAGCGTGGCTGGAGGGAGAAGCGCGCAGGAGGAAGAAGCGCGCGAGAGGCAATCGTACTTGACGGACTTTAGCGGAAAGAAACGGGAACGGTTGCGGAGAAGTTAATGGGTAGCATGCGTGTAGAAGGCTTCGGATCTCGAGCAAGCACGGAAAAACCGATTATTGCTGACGATTGGAGGATACTTCGCCCGAAGGATGTGGGTAGTTCGAAGATACCGCATTATACCGATTAAAAAATCCTCGAGGCTGCACTGTAATCTATAATCCCTCGCTCTCTACTCCGTTACATACAAACGGTATACGTATAAATAGGAAGGTATGTAGGACACGTTGGAAAATCCTCTAATTTAAATTTCATACGGATCAGCGTCTGAATAATAATGAAGAAAATAACAAGATACACAACAAGATATGTAAAGATGAATATGAGACACCGAAAGTAGCAGGGAATAATATCAAGTCGACAAAACAGGTGAAGCATACAGAAATCGAGAAAAGCAGATGTCTCATAGCATCTCTGCGACACAAACAGAAACCATATCACCGTCTGTGTATCCGCGAAGAGGAAGGCAAGAAGCGCGAAGCATCGGGAAGAAAACAGAAAACGTGCAGCAGCCGTGCGTTTACGCGAGATAAACGAAGAAGTGTATAAAGCGGTTGCGCCGCTTCGCGAGCAATTAGAGTAGGGCGGTGGATTGCAACGGAGAGAAAGAATAAGAAAGCGAGCGAGCAAGCGAGAGCGAGAGAGAAAGAGAGAGAGATAAAAAGAAGGGAATGATTCCCGGTGAATATGCGCGCGACTGCGTTTAGCCGGAGGAGGATAAAGAATCAGCATAAGATGAACGCGACGAAGAAGAGAGACCAGACGAAACAGGATGAGCCGCGGCGCCACCGGGAGCTAATTACTGCCCCTGTTTTGTAACCTAAACGGCTCCAGGCATGTACCTGGGAGATGTATCTCTTGACTTACGACACGTTTACCAGCATCCATCCACCAGTTGAGGGATATGTACGATGCGCGCCAACGGCATCACGACGGGCCGCGTGGCATTGTGTTGTACGACGCGGCGTGTACCGCCGTCTCCTTGAGCCGTGTTCGCAGGAAATCGCGAAATGGATCCCATTTCGCGTACACCGACGGCCACGGAAGTCAAGAGCTGCGGAAGGTGCCTTGGCTGACGCGTCTAAACAGACGCCTGTGCGCGCTTTCGCGCACTTCAAGGGTAAACTTGCTCCCGTTTCTAAAGAACATTGTTTGGATCCAAGCAAGGGAAACTAATACCTGACGCTACTTAGAGCGACTTCGCAGATGCATAAGTGGCTTTCGGGATCATGTTTCCTCTCTATTTGGCGTTCTCCAGCTATACGATTTCCCCGTTCATTCTTGTTGTTTCTCTAAACTGCTCGATCTCCCGCTGCGTCGTCTTGCATTGTTAAGTGTCAAAACATAATTTATTCACAAAATATAATAATAACATGAAGCTTCTTCCTTTTCTAAAATTTCCTTACATATAAATTAATGTTTCATTATATAAAGAAACATAATGATAAAAATAAAAAATCTGTTCTATACAGAAAGGATAGTTTTGTTAAAATACCTAAGAATTTAACTAAAATCTGAAAATAATTTTTTTTATTGAACTATCAAAGTAATTATATAGGATATTCAAACTGGTTGCTAGAATGTCAAAATTTTTTATGGTATTGCTCATTATGTTTAAGCATCCTGTATAATTATTTTGATAGAGTTCAACAAAATTATTTTCAAATTTATATCTAACTAAAATTTTAGATATTTTAGCAAAACTATTGTTTCTATATATTTTAAAAACGATAAAGTTTTTTCAGTCTACACGATAGACGTTTTATATCATAAATAGTGCAGTCAAATCATTACACATGATTTTGATGCAGTGGGGTGATACATTTTTTTCTCCCTGTTTTTTCTCCCACAAAATAATTGCGATCTGGCAGAGAAGTTTCATTCTTGCGCGGAGGAACACTTGAAGTTTCTCTCGGATGTACCAGGAAATCGATAGCCGCATTTTGCGACAAATTGGTGAGTCTCACGTTTTTTACGTTCCTTCTTCTTTTACTTCGATACGCTCCACTCAACGCCACTCGAACTTTCTGTCACGCAGAATTTCAACAACGGGTGGGTGTGGGCAAGTTCCGATTCAAAAGGTCGTGATTTTCGGCGCGATTTCATGTTTCGCGGTTCGCTCCGGTCTAATGATCCATGTCCCTGAGGACGTCGAGGCTAAGTGTGGCTAAGGAGCTCCTTGTTCCTTGCCAAGGTTCCTCTCAGGGTCCTGCCTTAAAGACTGAAGTGGTACACAATATCGTCGCCGTAGGGTCAACGACACCCCCGCCACCGCTTCCTACTTTTTTTCCTGTCGGCCGCCCCTCACGCGCCTACTCGATAGACTCTTTCTTCAATTAAAGTTGAAGAAATCGACGGAGAGATGATTGAACATTGTGCGCCACAATACAGTAGCATGTACAGGCTCGTTCTCCGCACTCAGCCAGAGTATGTAGTACATAGGAGCAACTGGACCATGATTGACGATGTGACGTTTCCCTCTCTTCCCCTTCTCCTTGTCTTTTCGCCCTTGTTGCCTTCTTTCTTCCTTCATCTCTCTACCTCAGTATTCTTCCCTTTCCCACTTCGAGAGGGAGTAATCCTCCGCAAGCTGAACATCGTATTGGAGACGTACAATCCTCGAGGGTCTCTTTATCCTTTTCTTGCTTATTCACGTTTTCTCTTTTCCTCTCGTCTTTTGAGCTTCTCTCTTTCTCTTTCTCTTTTTGCGGTCTCTGAGAGTTCTCCTTTATCCTCTCACTATTTCTTTCTTTCTATTTCTCTTTTCTCTCTCTCTATCTCTCTATACTATTTCGATCTGCTGCTTCTCCTAATACTAGCTTTGTCCCGATCTTCGTCCTGATCCTACCTCCACAGCACGGGGACACGCTCCTTTAGGATCCTCGAAACCGGAAGATGTTCCGTTCGTGCAGATTATATCGATACTGCAAGTAGACCTCTTGCGCGTGATAACCGGCCCCCATATATCACGGCCAGTGAACTCAGGGATTCAACGAATCGATATATCGCTGTTAGTAGACTTTCGACACGCTTATCACCTTTTTTTAATTTCGAGACGTAGGATATAAATGTTTTCTAACTTATCTGACCTCTGATCCAAGCAACGATACAGATTTATGAATCCTAATGATCGTGTAGAACATTAATTTTCACGCATATATATATTATATATACAGATTCTAATATTAATTATTACACACACACACACACACACACACACACACACACAAAGAATATGATAATTAATATTAGAATCTGTTGTATATATATAAATAGATAAAACAAATTGTTTTAAATAATTTTTACATCACGTTATTCATCTGAACATAATTAATAAAGTAGTATTTTTTAAATGAATTATTTCGTGTTAGGTAAATTAATTTATCATTACCTTGAATGAGCCATTTTGCGATTTGCTATAAATCCATATCATCATACTTTCACCAGTTATCTTGATGAAACTTCCAAAAAATTTGTCAAAAATCGCGTTATTCTTATCACAATGATATATACGACATCATGATAACTACAATACTCGTATTTCGCTTTATTTTCCTCATAATCGATTTTTCGCAATGCGACGAGAGGAGTGCGAATAATCGTGCATCCAAATATGCCTGCGCGAAATAAAATCGCAAGCGTGAGGGCAATTCCTTGAGGACGAAGTTGAAGTGAAGGTAAGAACATGCCCGCTGCAGGTCAACCAACTCAAACGCATGGTTGAGACGCCCCTACCTCTTCTTTCTTTCTCTCTCCCTCTCTTGATTGTTGGTTGCATGTTGCATATCCCCTCCATCCGCTCTCTCCTACTCTCAAATCGGTGAACTCGTGCCATCGAGATGCTCATGTCGCGAGATTGTGCGATTTATCTTTGTCGAAGTTATTTTTTGCGTCGCGATCTTACAAATTAAATAAGCTTGCGAAAAAAGTAGTTAAACACAATGAGGAATTAATAAAACTGTATATAATTGAAACTATTAATCTTATGAGTGAGAAAAAAATAAATAAAAATTAAAATATTTTTTTAATAACAAGCATATATGTTTTTTTCAGAAACAGTATGCAAGATAATGATATTCAATGTTAGTGATGAATTAATTTATAAGCAGATGAGGGAAAGTATTAAATAAACGTATGTCGAAATTTTTGCTCTTATTATTTGGTTATAGGAAGGTGAAATATGCACAACATGTTGAAATTCGTGCTCGCGCGAACGGTTGTTTAATTGCACGGTGCAACATGCGGCAGTTCAAAGGCACGTACCAATTTTCAGTGGCGAGCAGGAACTAGCCACGTGTGCGTTTCATGTAGCGGATAGAATGCATCCTCATAGGATGCATTTTCGGTACAACGAATCGTTAATTGCCACTTTATTCCTGCATCGCGTGTAATTAAGGCGTCGGTAATTATTCACTTACTGCTCGACGTTTCGACATGGTAATCGTGTTTAACATTGACATTTTCTGAATTAATGACATTCCGCGATGGACGCGATGGATGGATGAGTCATTGGTACGATCACGTTATGCCTGTTGTCAGTAACGTGTCGCATGACGATCGTTACGAAACAGACGTCAGTCTGCGGTGAAATGTATACCTAATTACAACCTACCGATTGTCCGCCGAAAATACGACTGGTGCTATTTCGTGGTTCCATTCTTTTACTCAAAGCGCATAAAAATGCCGAATACTGCCATCTGATCACATTATGCTTTTTAATAACATTTATTGACATACTATAGATAATGATATATGTTTCGTAAATGCAGCGAACGTTACTTTACAAACAGAGGGTGATAATCAAATAAATGTATGTCTCATAACAGATCAACGCATTTTACACAATTACCGCGGAAAGTATAATAATTGAATTGATCTTAAATGAAGAAGTTTTATATTTCTATTTCGCCAAGAACACGCGACATCAACAAGATCAGGAGACATTGACAAAGAAATTACACGCTACTAGCATATAAATGTGCAATTAATGTGTCTTTCACCAGCATAAACTCGCTGATACTGAAGTTTATAGTGAAGTTTCATACATGGCAAATACGAGTCTCCAACATCAGTTTCCAGAGATATGCATTTATAGTCAAGGTCGATGACACGATTAAACCGCTGGATGCTGCGGCTAGATTCAATGAAGAATTCATCTATATAATATTTTTGCGTGTGCATCGATTCGTATGTGCATTTAAAAAAGGCAGTTTTATTATTTTAAATAACACGATTTCTATATGTACCACCGATTCAATTTCATTATCAATTTATAACACAATGCATTTAATTCGGAATCATTTATAGATTATATTATTTTTACATACTTGACACGAGAGATGTTTGAAAGACAAATTTTTGCAGAGAGAGAGAGAGAGAGAGAGTGTGTGTGTGTGTGTGTGTGTGTGTGTGTGTGTGTGTGTGTGTGTGTGTGTGTGTGTGTGTGTGTAAAATATTTCATTGCAAAGCGTGAATCTGATCTATAGACAATTTCAAAACTATCATGACACGAGTTATTTTATAATGTTATTTGCTTGTTCGCCATGATGCATGACGTTTATGGAAAACCGCTAATATTATACGAGTAATACCTGTTATGAATCATCGGACAGAGAAATTAACTTTCGTTGTCCCGGCGACACGGCGCGACACAAGTCACCGCGGAACAAGTAGAACTTGTCCTTCGCGCGGTCAAGTCACGTAGACTTGACCTAGTCTCTCTCGTGCCCGATGACGCGAGCCAGAACCAGAGTTACCAGAGTACTTTTGGTGTTCCGGTTCAAAAAATTTTAAAGTATTCGCTCGTGCCCAATATGATTACAGTGCATTTCGCGCATTTGTTACAATTTATCAGTTTCGCTCACCCGAATAATTGCCATTAAATCGCATGTTCAAGATTCGATCAGGTTGTATCGTGAAGCGTTATCGCCATACGTCGGTGAGCGCGTGCGGCACGCGTGCACAACGATTTATCAATTTATCGTGCACACGCGCAATCGATACGAATATCGGATGATCCGTCCGTTTAGATAGACGACACGATATCGCGCCACTCAAACTTCCGTTGGCTGTATTTTTTCTATTTTTTTTTTTGTTTTATTTCCCGTCTCGCGTGCCGTCTGGTTTTCCGGAATTTCGGACGAGTCTGAACGGGCCATTTGCTCGTGCAATATCGCGTGTTTTCAAAGCCGGGCAGGAGGCGTCCCGGTAGGGACGGAAGAATCGACGCATTCGAAACAATCTACACGCAATGCTATTTCGGCTAGACTCTGTCGTGTAATTCTTCTTATCTGGCCGTTTTTATCGCGCGGGCGTAAATCCCCGAGAGTGCAGCTCGTTTGCGAAACTGCGGGGCCGGCACGAATCGCCGCGAAATGTTCCGGAGGAAAGAAACTTACGAGGATTAAACTGCTATGTAAAACTGATTGTCTCCAATTAGATGTTCTAAATTTTATTACGCGTTGCTAGGAAAAAAAAACGTTCCTTTACTACGACACGTAATCATAATAGCTACTCGATTTTCAGCTCCGCTCGAGAATTTTTTCATGCAAATAACACTCTCATCGATCGTAAGAAACTTTTCAGAACCATGATATTTTCGCACTATGAATGTCAAAGGAATGTGTCGTCTTTATTTGGAGTTACGATAAAACTTTGATATTGTCGATACGCGATTTTCTCTTTTAATAAATGCCGACGATTTTCTTATGCGCAGCGAAATTCGAGAGACTTCGAAGTTTATCGTTGAACAGCGCATAAAAATTTCACAAACCTAAGAACCGACCACCTGTCGATGTAGACAGATGTAAACAAGGGGAATGTAATTTAATGTAATTTAATAAAACTTTTATGCGCAATTCCACTAAATTTCCGATCGAAAGATTATCAGGAACTAAGGAATACACAAGAAGTTTCAAAGAAAGATTAAAATAGATTCTACAACTTGTTGTATATTTCGATAAAATATCACGTACGTATTTTGTTTCACAAATTAATATATTAATATTTAAATCAATTGTATTAATATGAGTTATATTAATTGTATTAATATATGCTATATTAATTATGAATTATAGCAAAAACCAATATTTAGACATGTAACTTCACTTCTTAACAGAAACAATTTTTTCTCCATATGTTTTTTTCTATTATTAAAGGCATTAGGTCGATCGTATAGATTAAAGTAATTGTCACCCCAGCCTTATGCCTGAACTTAATGCAATTCCACGAAAGGCTTGTCGAGCAAACTTTCAAACCGATAAGACGGCACCACTCGAGATAAGAGGTACGATACGACCTGGCTTGTGGCCAACGAATAGATATTGCCGCCTTTGCAGCGTTTCTCGTGTCAGGAACATGTCTATCGTAGTGGCCATAATCCAGTTGGTACGGATAGAAAAGCGTGGCGGAACATCAATCACCCGTCGCACTTCGTTGATCCTATTTCTTCTTTCAAGCATCATCGCACGGGACTCGGCAAAATCATTACTCGTTATTCGCGACTGTTATTTTTTCCGATAATCCAATGATCGATAAAAATTGTGAGTGACGTTTGAACAATGGCAGAAATAGCGTGAGAAAACGTGTTTCAAGAGAACCGATCAAAAGCGCATTAACGCACAATGCGTTTTTAATTAAGGCATCGTAACCAATCGCAATTATTGTTTTCCCACCATGTCTATCTTCAATTCTCATTTTCTTCTAGTGGATGTTTTCTGGAAGATACTCAACTACAATTTCCGCGGGAACTATTCATTGGTTTGATCAAGAACTATTTGTGTAAAAAGGACGTTTTTAATTCTATCACTGTAAAACATAATGCCACGCAAGACTTTCAATCGATTGTAGCGTTACAATTGCTTTTAGTTTCTCTATTCGTTTCTTTTGGAATCAAGCCGATTAGATTTGAACGTTAGATCGAAGTTTGGTAATTAAGAACATAAAGAATTCGGGAAAAGTCAGTCGAAAAGAAGAAACGTGCAAGCAGACGCGATAAAAGGTATTGAGAATAATTTACTCTCTTCGCATTTGTGCTTTCGAAGGAAGTTTGATCGCAATTCAACTTCCACTACGGAGTTCTACGATCGGTAGAATTCAGGAAGTAAGGAGCCTCGCCTTGAGTAAAAGGAACGAAGTAGAAACGAGAAGGATCGGTACATGTGATAGCAAAAGCAACGTAGTGACTACTAGCGCCGTGAACGTGCACGGATTTATGAACGGAGTCCTGGCACCATTCCAGGATCCCGAGTTAGCATTTATCCCTGCTGGCCGCGCGTCGCTTTTCACGGGGTGCAATCGAGTATGTATGGGTAGCACCATTGGGGTCCCATCTTGGGTGGAAAGGGCCCGTTGTATTACCCTACAGAATGCTAAATTATGCGCGAGAGAGCTTTTTACTACCGCGGAAATCACCGTCTCAACCCATCCCATCGCGACCCCGCCGGAACCTTTTGGCCCTCGGCTGGAAGAGGCGCAGAAAGAGATTTCGGTGTAGCGAATCAGGGATGGCCCACTAAATACACTGGATGCGTAAAAATGAATTATCACACGCTGATCAATCGTGGTCCTACGATGCTTAGGAATAAGATTATCTGCCAGCTAAACGAAATCTGTTGCTATTAAGTCTTGACTACTAAGATTAAATTAAATTAAATTAAATTTGAATATAATGTAATCCCTTAGATAATATTAGAATCAGCTGGAACATAATAAATAAATAATGTATTAATTAACAAACGCCAAAAAACAATGTAATTTTTTTACGATATTTACGATATTTATGCTTTACGATAAATAAAAAAAAACTATCGTTGTATTATGCATATATCTTTTTTACATGAAGAGATTAAAAAACTTTCGAAAAAGTATTTAAACGAGAATGATTTGTGTCAATCTTATTTTTGTGCACAATCTCTTTCAATTAACGAATCTATCTCTGATCAGCGTCGCATCTGATAAATATAAATATGTTTCGAAATCATCCCAAAAAACGGTGATATGTATCTTATGATAATTGTGTCGCGTGTAATCCAGTCGGGGCATCGAATCATCGGTGGCACGTACGAGTGTCCAATTAAAAGTGGCAGAGTTTGAACGGGAATGGTCGAGCAATAAGAACAAACGAGTAAAGAAGAAATAATAAAGACAAGCCCGGGAGGAGACGGCTTGAGAATACGGTAGCCGAGCTAAGTTATATTTGATGCGTTGATAATTAGTTTCGAGAGTGGTTCGGCCTCTCCTCCCTCTCCTTGCCCTTGGTTCTCTTACTGGTTCTTTTGGGCGGACCTGTCAAGTGTATCATTTATTTCCCAACTTCAGACCCAAGAAACTGAATCTTTGTCTCGCTTTTTGGAACTTGTGCTTTATGAAGAATGACAAATGAAAATTACGAGAATTTTACAAAAACCTAATGCCAGCTGCAATTTTGTAAAAGAATTGTGATTTATAACCAATCACTGAAATTAAAAATATCCTTTTCTCAATAATCTCTATTATATTTTCGCACATAATCTCTGTATGAATATATTCATCTATTATATATTTTGAAAAGGTTTCGTCATTTTATTTTTGCAAAAATTTTTCATTGTATTTTGAATTACGTCCCTTAGTTTCAAAATTTTATTACAATTAATGCATAAAAATGTGATTTCTTTTGTTGAATTCTTTTTATCCACAAAAAACGGTTTGAAAACTAGTATTCATTGAACTCACAATGTTCAAAAAAATTCTTGCTATTAAGGGAAAGAATTAGAATGGAATTATTCATTTTGAACTGTTGCAACTTAATTAAACTATGATTGGTAAATTATACTTAGAAGAACTTAACTGTGTTCATTGTTTTAAATAAAAAACAATATTTTTTTGTAATTTATATTTCTTCTTTTAACTTTTTAACTTTCTATTATTTTTGTCTGAACATTGGCAATAACGTGAATAACAGATTAAAAACGTCGTTTTTTTTTTCTACAAATATTGAAGACAGCAAAAACAAATATTGAAGACAGCATTTTATGGTAATTCAAGATTATAAATATAGATAATATAAATATTCATAAATTATACTAAAAAACTTACTTTTGATCAACTTTCATCAGTTTTAAATCCAACAATTAATTCAATAAGCTGTCAGTTTCAATAATTAATATGCTATGTCTTGAAATGCTCATATAATGCGACATTCAGGCTTGTCGTAAGGCCCAATTCGGTAGCTGCGACGCCACGACACGTTCGAGTTATCTCGTTGCGTACAACGATTATCTACAGAGAATGAACCCTGGCGCGTTGACTTCGACAGGGCCGGTTTTAGAGGATCATGCGCACGATCCGAAGAACTCCAACAGCTACGCCGAGCCGTGACTTTGCAGTTATCTCTCTCGGAAATCTGTCGTTCATCCAAGGATCATCCGTATTCACTGCGTGAGCTGCGCCGGTCCTCTTAAAACATGAACATCTCTGACGTTTTCTTGATCTTTTACTGGCTATCGCAAATTAGGAATTTTATCTTTGAACTTCTTTCTTAATGATAATTCAGAAAAATATTTCTTCAACAAGCAGAAAAAAATCGTGAAAAATAATTCTATTGACGGAAACAAATCATGACGATGATAATTATTTTTGCTGATCATAGGAAGTAATGAAAATGGACATAGTCGAGCTGTATCGTATATAAAATTATTATATCAAGTTATTATATATATCGGAAATCGCCGTGTGTTGGATCTTGGACAGGACTGTTCGTGCGGGAGAAAGCGCAACTGCGTCGTACTGACATAATCGCCCGGCGACGTATTCACTCTTGCACACAGAATCTCATATCTACTACCACGAGACAGAGACGCCCTACCGTTAGGCAAGATCCCACTAGGTTTACCTGTCGCCAACTGAGGAAAATCATCGTGGCGTCCCCCCCGCAAGCGCGGGGAGATGGGTCGAGGAGACAGCCGGGCCGTCCGTTTCGCCTACACATTAATCCAGCCCTGGTCTTTAGGACTCGTATGTAAATGCGACGCTATATTTAGACCAGTATCTCGGGTGTATAATACGTTCGGGTTGGAGAATCTTCTCTGAGGCCCGGGACCATGTACATGTGTGCCGCGTGCGTGTTTACGTGCGTGTATACGCGGCACCGTAGTGTGCGACGGCCAGGCCGATACGTACACGTGCGTGCGTACGTTGCAACTGCAGGACCCGCCAAACCGGTTACCCATCGGCTCCACAACACCAACACCAGCCTCCGGAACACCGACTCCAACACCAAACGGGGTTCTGCATGCGTTCGGACAGGCACACCATCCTCCGTCCCTCCGCTCTTTCTCTTACATCGATCCTCACCTTCGCCTTTCTCTTCTCCTCTACACCTCGTCCCTTTCTCTTTCTTTTTCTTTTCTTCTCCCTCTCTCTTTTTTTTTCTATCTCTCTATCTATCTCTCGCTCCCTGCTACTTCCGCTCTCACCTCCTTGAGCCAAACACAGGGATATGCACGAACATCAAACCGCGCTTACTGCCGAGGTTACACACCCATCGACCCGGAGGTGCCTTCCAATGGACAGCTAGAAAACCGATTGGGATTTCCTAGAAGCCATCCAGCGCGACCTCATCACCCTTTAACTCCCTTACGGAGTAAGCGGATGGTAAGCTATCGCGCGCTTTTGAGATTTTTTGATTTTTTCTATAATGTACATCAACGTTTTTTTTCGCGTTGAATGAAATTTTATGGAGAACTTGAAGAGTATCTGTAAATATAATTGTAAATGCAAGTCGCACCTACATTTTGTTGAAATATTTAAAAATTTAGCTGACTACATATCAGAAAATAATAATTTCGTTGATTCATCAAAAATAATTATATAGAACACTTAAATATTGATGACAATGCTGCAGAAAATTTTAATATTTTTGCAATCAGTTTACACATCCCACATAATTATTTTAATTATTTCAATAATTTAAAGTTATTTTTAAATCTAGCTAAATTTTTAAATACTTCTAGCAAAATAGCAAAACCGTTTTTTTTTTTCGTATACTCGTTGAGCAGAAAAATGAAATAATATAAGAATACACATTACCGATCTCTAATTGTAATATCATAAATAATTCCTCAACATATCACGTTAGTTAATAAATAACAAATTGGTCGATATAATGGGTAGAAAAAAATTCTTGTACTCGTCTGGAAAAATTTGTATCTATCAAGATTGATGTTACCTATAACAGAAAAACCTTGGATCTTATAGTTATTCGATAGCCAAGAACACGCAGTGTCTGCGCAAATCGTGCAAGTCGTCGAACTCTGATGCACGAAGTAACCTTGAGACTTTCGTCACCAACGAGTAGGAGACAGAGAGGGGAGGAGGGATGGTACAACCTCTTAATACTTGACGTAACCGCATGGAACTGCGAGAGGACGAAGAATAGATAGAGAAACGCATGACGTAGCACGTGGGTGCGCCTATCTACAAGTACGCGGACGATATTTATGGCACAGGTGACACGCGAATGCCAGGGATTCTCGGATGCACACTCGATAATCGCGCACCGACTTGCACTAAGCGGCGAACAAATCGTAGAAAAGCCACCACCGTGCGGAAGGAACGCGACCGTGCCTGTGTGTGTGTGTATTGTGCGGAGATCGGCGGATTCCTCGCGTTTCTCTTTGTGCTCACGTAAAAATATATTCCGCGAATATGTGCTCTTGTATTCCGCCCGTCTAAACTTCATCTGTCTTCGTCAGGTTTAACTATACAGTCCCGCGACCATCCACGACCAATGCAAAACCATCGAAAAAACCACCGGCAAGATCCGTCCTATGGAGACAGACAGATCTGGTTTCAGTGGCGCGCGCTTACGTCGCCTTCGGCTTTTATATTTCGCTATAGCGAGAGAATGAGAATGAGAAAAACCGAAGTCAAAAGAGCGTCCGCTCGACTTGATTCGTCTCTCTGTTTAATCGTGCCTTCGGGATACGTTCGAGTGACTTCATCAAGTCACATTCGTGCTGTCGAAGAGAGAAAGAGATAAAGAATGAGATAACCAATATAAGACTGAAGATTTAATTCTACTTAATTTTAATCTTGTTTTCTTTCAAAACGCTGTCACATATAATTAGGAATAATAAAGGATTGAATATATCCAAACTTTATTTTCTTCATAAATTCCTTAATAGGATGTTTAAAAAGAAAGATTTTTTTTTAATTTGATGAAATCGTATGAAGATTTAAGATGATGCAAGAAAGGTGTCGGTTGGAGTAGCGATTGACGTACGTACGTGACTCGGCTTACATACGCATGACGCGCAACTCCAGCACGTGAGGGACTGGCGAAACAAGCTGGCCGCACTACTATTATTTACTATTATTTACTATTCGTCGCAGGCCGTTGAAGCGGACCCTCGTGAGTCGTATACGCTCGCGCAGTAATTGGCCGGTCAACGCGAGAAATGGCGAGTGCCATTTATGAAGTGTGATCTCTGCTTCCGTGCGCAAGGAACACGAGCCGCTAATGGAAAAAGAGCACACTTTTGAAAATTACAAGATCATCCTTGTGGGCTTTTTTGTTAGTGAGATCGATGAAAGTGAGAACTCTATTAATAGCTATCGCGAAATCAGGAAGAATGTTAAAGAGAATAGAAAGTAAGTCTCTCAGATAACTAGGAGTAATATCGAGAATGTGATTTACGCTTTGTGGCATGTCTATTCGTTGATGGCGTCCGCGGTTAATCAGTAACACAAATTCGCGATCGTTTAGCAAGCGAGACGCATCGACAAGATTCATCGAATCAATTTGTATTCTGCACAAACACGCTGGTAGCAATTATAGAAAGCTTAATAGTCAATTACGTGCTGTGACATTAAAATCATTTGTTAGACCCGCGAGAAAAGAGAGGTACGTCAGTGCGAAGCCAATTATACAAACTTACTCTTGCATTGGTGCAGGCATGATCGATAAGTTCTGTAAAATGGTTTCACAGATACTAATGCAGTCGCGCCAGGAGATGGTTCGATAAACTAGTTCCCGTTAGGGATGACTTGCGCCATTACGACATTTTTATTAGTACGTTTTATCGAATCACGTTGTAATTATTTCCGCGTATCTTCTAGCATAGGTTCGCGTTCATTATACTATCAAAAAACACACGTCAGGTAAGCGCGACAAAACCATAATAACACATATCTTATATGTTATTATTAACGTCAATAGAGACCAGATGTGTGAAATAGAAACGATGAAATTTTCTTATTATATCGAAGGATTAATATAAAGGATTAATTATTCATAAAATAAAAGTTTTAAAGTGAAATACATTCTGAAGAGAATTACAGAGAAAGAAAGGCGCAGTTGGTTAGAGAAATCACCATACACCTAGTGCCAAAGACACCCAGTAGTCGAGATATCGTTTTAAGATTATAGGTCTCAGACTAATGATGAAACAGTATCGAATAATGACGTTGCAGACTGCGCAGATAATTTCGAGAGCGTTACACTCCAATTTGGATAATTGATGTATATCACCAGTAAGGAAGGGGAAGTTATTAAGACGCCAATTTAACTCACGCACCCAACTGGCTGATCAGTTAGCCGGCCATACGTAGTCACCTTTAATAGTCTCCAATCGAACTCCAACGGAATTGCAAATAACTACGTCATAACGCTCTTGCGCTAATAAAGTGATTCTTCGGACCCTGCGTGCTCGCACGTTAGTTTTCCCGTCGGGCCCAAACCAGGAGCTCGGTGCACCGAGCGAAGTAGGAAAAGAGGCAAGACCGAGGCCAGTGGCCGTTGCCAGGCTAAGAAAATACATTTGATTCCATCGTTATTGTCAAAGTTTACCGCAATAAGTTTCCAGGATAATCTGCACGTAGATGGACGAGCCAAAGGAGGTAGCAAAAGCCGGATAATGACAGGCCTTGACTCGTTAGGTGCTAGTAGAACGACGAACAAAAAAGGCCTATGACCGAGCTAACCAACACCAATCGGCTGCCAACCATCCAAGCATTCAACTGACCAACCAACTCACAATCATCCAACTAGTCGACCGATCGACCGACCGACCGACCGATCTACGAACGGAGGACGAATGGAGGATAAAAAGAAAAATCAGGGCACATCTATGCACCTAGCAGTAACACTTTACTGCTTTGATGATGTAAACGTGAACGTAAATGAGAATAAGTGGCTTAAGAAAATTGTACGGTATACTGTGATCGTTCTCGGCGCGGGCGCAACCGTTCGTTCGCGACGTGCGACATTATGATATGAGGGATGCACGATGATTTCTTTTTACCATAACGGGGCTGATTCCCCGTTAACCGTCTAGCCTATCAATGCTTGATTCTAGATAGTGATACGTCTTCACCTATGGCCTTTCGAGTCGCGATTCACAGGAATAAATTCGATTCGTTTTACGAGCGGTCGCATAGTCGATAGTAGAAGTACCCGATAGATTCCGGTAGTTTCTTTACGATGAATGAGCGAAAGTCTCGAAAGATTTCGTAAAAGTCATCTTCTATGTCCCATGTCTTGTGACGCATTTTGTAATACTTGAGATGTACCAAGTATAGTTAACCAATTATTCATGTTTCCTTAAAAGTACTGCGATTTATTGCATTTTATAATTCTCTCAAGAGATTTCCTGTGAATTAGGAATTGATCTGGCATATTCATAGATAACACCAAATGAATAAGTGTCTGTGCAACACACTTCGTAGAAATACTACAACGTGTGCGAATTTACTGCGGACTCTTACAATCAGTCGTTCTAGCATCACGTGCGACGTAATCGAGGATTCAAATTACATCAACATTTTCTGACTGGAAATTATTCATATTATCGAAATAACATCAATAATATCAAGTAACAAATTAGCAGATTCATAATGGCGAATTTATAATGGTAAAGGCAGGTTTATCCCTCGTTGATATAAGTTTATTACCGCGTCACGGGTACGTGCCAGCAGACGTTGTCTATCATCATCGATACAGCCGAACAAATCGGATTGTCGTGAAAAAAACCTACATGGTGAACGATATTCTTTTAAATCCATCGTTATCAGCGTGACAAAAATTGCGGTAAAAAAAATCATGAAATGATAAATTTCAAAGCACGTCATAAACGTGCTTTACGGCGTGCATAAATTACGTGCTGCATATCGAAAGCTACTGTACCGAGAGCGACATTATCGTGACACGACAATACTGTCGGTTTCTATCTTTGTTTTCTTCTTCTCCTCCTCTTTCTCTTTCGCTTCTTGCGGTTCGCATGCGTACGCAAGCGCGAATCGCCCGCGGGATTAAACGAATAAAAGCGCGCGTGTGCGTGGCACATGCACGACGTGCAGGTATGCGTGAACGTATATTCGCGAGCGCGTATGAACGAACGAGGGGGCATAAACACGAGTCATTATATACATGTAAAGACGTCGTCGTCGTCGTCGTCATCGTCGTCGTCGTCGTCGTCGTCGTCGTCGTCGTCGTCGTCGTCGTCGTCGTCGTCGTCGTCATCATCGTCATCGTCGTCGTCGTCGTCGTCGTCGTCTCTTCGAGAGTACGAGTCGAGGAGGTGAAGTTCATTGCCTCCTCGTACGCGCGTTGCTCGCGCTGGGCACACCACTATCGCGGTTACGCGGGCATACGCGCGTGTGCATTAGCCTATGGTTCCCCACCTCCCTCTGTATCGCTCGTAAACATACGAGTCACGTGCTGCCTGAAGACGTCAAAATGTGAGACATAATTCAAGGCGAGAGATATACCCGATATGCGCGATGACATCCACGCGACATCCTTCGACAATCGGTGATGTCCATTAGTTTCATCCAATAATGATTTTCAATCAGATATTGTTCCTCGAATCGGTGTTGGAACAAGAAGTTCCATCCGCGTGGAGTTGCATGAGATTGAATTTAGATAAATGACAGAACAGAATACAGGATCGCGAGAGATCAAATAATATTTATTTTGGATTAGATATTTGATTAATTTTAGATCCGTTGCTCTTAAAAAAATTGAGAGGAGACATTTCTGATTATTACTTAATTTCACATTTAGCTAACAAATTATGCAACTAGTAAAATTTTATACTGTATTATTATTTTAATAGAAGAAACAAAAGATGTCAAAAGCTTTAGATATTTTACAATTATAATTTTTAAATATTGCTTCCATTACAAGATTTGCTGCGAGAAAATAATGTAATAATTGTCCTTGCAATCATTTAGAAAAAAATCGGATGTGCTTAAAATGGACAATAAATGTGACAAAAAAGAGAAAAAAATTTCTTCGCGCGAGATTTATATATCTCGGAAGTAATATAAACTATATTTGAATAAACTCAAAAATGTTGCCAAAATCGATATCGTGGCGTCGGTTCATATTCTTGTCTCGGTGAAATTCATAGCGTTTCCAACCACTGGATCCGCGCCAATTTTGAAATAAGCTGATTTTCGCATATGTATGTAGTATTCGGTTTTTTATAGGATAAGATACTACTACGTGATAATCCACAGGAATCGATATCCATGAAACGACTGTGTATAAAGTGCGAAGGATCGACGCGTAATCGTAATGTGTGAATGCAAATACGGCAGTCATACGAATGATGCATACGCGCGCACACGTAATAGAGAAATGATGATTGGCAGCGCAGGTAACGCATTCGCGCCGAGGAAATGATATCTCGATCCGTGAAACGAAGAGTTAGAGTAGGGATGCGCAGCTCGGCGCGGCTCGGCTCGGCTCGATAAGTAGGTGGATTACGTTTGAGACCACGACTTGACAACACAACGCAACGCATGGCTTGCAACAAGTTCTTGGGGAAGACGATGGTGGGGTATCGAAGAGAACATCGTGAAAAAGATAGGAAGAGGGAGAAAGGGAGAGAGAGAGATGAGCCCGACTGCGAGAACGCCTGGATAGAACGTATGCGCAGCGTGTTGCCACCGTTCGTTGAAAAGGGACGAAGAAATTACGTTGTGGCACAGCTTATGCGCCCTCGGGGCACCATTATATGGTAATCTCTGCATCTCCTTCTCTCCCTCCCTCTATTCGCTTTTTCTCTCTCTCTCTCTCTCCCACTCTTTTTTCTCTCCTCGTTCCTCGTCTTTCCTTGTCCGCCTCGCGCTCAAGATTCTTTTTGTCGTCTCCCTCTTCCCCTCACCGTGCTCACCTACCTTACCGCGCACTCTCCTCAGCCGCATCCTCGTCCTCCTCACTCGCTCGGTGAAGCATACGCGTCACAGCATTTCTCCTATTCTATCGTTCTCTCCTCGGGGTTTTCCTCTCATCACCACTTTGCTCCTTCCTCTTCTTTTTTTCTTTAATCTCTCTCTCTCTCTCTCTCTCTCTCTCTCTCTCTCTCTCTCTCTCTCTCTCTCTCACTCGCTCTTTTCCAACTTGTTCGTGCACCTCTACCTTTGCCTCTCTTTCCCCTTTTAGTTTGTTTTCCGTTGCCAGTGGGTAATTGCACTCTCTCGCTTTTACCCGCTCGACGCTTTCCTCTCGTCCGCGTATGCCAGTGCTCTTCTATTCGTTTCCGCGTTTTTTGCTCATCTCTTCTTTCTTTTTCCAACATGCCTCCCTCCCGCCCCGTTTTACTTTACCTTCTGATAGGCTCGCTGTCCCTTCTTTACGGCCCGATTTTTCACCATTCGGATTCCGCCTGCAGCAACAAGAAGACAATTCGGGTCGCCGGTCTCGAGTTTGCCCCGAGCTGGCTTCGAATTTAATTATTCGTCGCCTCATTATACGCGGAAGGGACAAAAATTACATTGGTATAATTATTTTCTTCCGAGAGCTTTCATTCCTCTTTATCGACGACTTAATATAACAGTCGTTGTATGTATGTCTCTTACACATTTAGTGGATTTGAACGTGATAATAACACTGTTTTCTCATTTCCGGCTGTTTTATAAAATATCTTTCTCGAGTGCAAATCAACGTATTTGTGAGTTAAATGAAATTAAAATCCATGCAACGCGGATATATTCAATGATATGTCTGAATTATGATATTCAGCTGTGTGCTTCGCCGTATCGCGCTGACAGACGTCTTTATACAAACAATTTGCGGAGCCCAGAGGAAACTCAGCTCCGAATTAACACGCGGCATCTGTGCGTCAAACTGTTGAATAGACAGTGATAGGTGTCAGGTGCCACCAGACGAGTGTTTATCTCCGTGCATCTCGCGAAATTCCAAATGTTTATTCGCGATGTCGTGCTTTTTTGCCTGTAAACAGAATGGGTTAATGCACCCTCGCGTACTCGACTAAATACGGATTCGCATCGAGCACTATTATCTGCATAAATAATACAACTATTCTGAGTAACTTTTAAATATGTCAAACATGGCTATCTATACATATTTGTACTAATCGTTGAAAAAGAATCCATCAGAAAATTTGATCAAATTTATAAAAATCATTTATTTTACGTCTTACATAGCATTCTCTTCGCGAGGACGACGAGATCTACTCACGACACTAGAGGAGGGTTGTTTTGCTCATAGCTTCGACAGGATGGAAACTCGCCGCATTCTGTAATGGGTAAAGCGATACGCAGCCGTGTTTATGGGTAAAGACTAGAAGGTGCGTAGAGCGAGAGAGAGAGAGAGAGAGAGAGAGAGAGAAAACGAGCGACTAGAGAGAAAGAGAGCCATTGAGAGCGTATATTGCGTTGCTCTGCCCTCACCTCCCGGTAATTTAAGTGACGTACGTATGCATGGGGTCGATGAGTTATAGGGTGTTAAAGCATAGGTGACTTAACCGGCCGGCGCGTACGCACGCCGAGCGAATCCTCCAAACTTCGCTTCTAACGCCAGGATCGTCAATAATGCAGTACTTTACTGCGATATCGTAGTGTAATCTCTGCAGGCATTACGAGCGGAAAAGCGTTCGAGAGAGAAACATTCTCTCATGCTTTCACTCTTCTCTCTCTCTCTCTCTCTCTCTCTCTCTCTCTCTCTCTCTCTCCCTCCCTTTCTCTCTCTCTTCGCTCTCTTCGCAGTTACATCCCTGACCCGTGTGTTACACGCAGCATAAACGAGTAAAAGCACATGATCCGTTCATAAAGTTTATTCGTTAACGCGTCAGTCCGATGAGAGATACAACTAGGAGTATCGACGCATCGATATGGTCTCACGTGGTAGCCAATGAAAAATTGATGGAATGAAAATTTTATGTTCCAGCGTGTACATTGCACGGAGTGAAAGAGGTCTGTACATTTTCATTATGTGATTTTAAATGTGAATATCCCAATAGGGAAAACGTTCAAGGAGCATTTATAACTCATAGATCAAATGAGGGGCGATTTCTTTTCTTTTGTTCAATTATTCGTATATAATATTAGTGCATACATTCGATAATTACTATTGTTTATCATCACTTTCCAAGTGTTTGTCGTATAAATATATTTTTATAATTATAATTACAGAATACACATAATTATAAGATATGAGTCATAAGTACATTTTAAAATGTCGTGAGAGCGTCTTTCTGGGTAAAAAAAAACAAATGAACATTACATTGTAAATGTTTCATTGTTAAAATAATGGACACAAATGATATTGAATAATGACTTCATTTTAAAATTTTAAGTTATTTTTTGTTTACAAGAGATGCTCAAAGTGTCCTCCATCATTTTCCATGTATGTAGTCACAATCTGATACTGCCATTATTTCAGCCATTATTTCAAATTTATCTATGTCCATTATTTCGGGAACGAAGCATTTTTGTCATAATAGTCACGTTCTTATTTCAGGAATACACTCATGAAATTTTAAAACATGCTTTAAAACTTATGACTCATCTTATACTGTCTAATAAAATATAAACTATCATTATGTGTATATCTCTTAAGTAAGAGATTTCTTTTTCTATCAAATTACATTTAAAGATACTCGTATCATTTAGATAATGAAAGAAACCTATTATTCTCCCTATTATATTTAAAACATAATTCAGTTCTGACGACTTAAATGAGAGTCATCGTCATGGCATTTAGATCGAGTACGGTTAAATATATGCGTTACATAAACTCAACAATACTGCTGCCTAACGACTAACGATAAAATTTAAGAAACAGTATTGTGTGTCGAGTCCCGCTTGCATAGAAAGGAGTCGTTAAAGGCTGCTCAACCAGTTGAATTGGCGGTTCAATGTGGCGCGTGCTACCAACACACTGTGTCACGCATGGAACGTACCGCGCGACCGGTGCTCTCTTATTATATTATGCATTATTATCTACTTATCGTGCTATTGTCCGTATTGACTTCATTGGAGCCGATTCTGGACAAGCCGGTCTCTTCACTGCGGACAATTGAGCGCATCGAACGGACTGCGCTTTGACAGCGTATAAGAGAAAGAGAGGTCCGGAGAGAAAGAAAGCAAATATCAATTAAAGCGTACGCTTACAAACTGTACCGTAACTGCGTAGCATCGCTGCACCGGCAGCTTGCACGATAATAAGAAATTCAATGGCACTTTGAAACATTTTATACTTACTTTACGATTTTCGAGTCACAAGTTACGAATAACAATAATTAAATCATTGCGACAGGCAGTAGTTTGATTCTATTTTCTAAAGTTACGGGAAGTATAATCTGCAATATTTCTTCTATCTGATAAGTAATAGGATTGATTTCGTGGCAACGCCTGCTTCCTTGAACCTTGCAACTTGCAACTGATAAGTTTGCCTCGCCGTTCATTACACTTCCCTCAAGCCGCTTTAGGATCTCTTTGCACACATACTCCACTATGTATTATCCATTTATATGAACTAGCACAGTTTACGTGATCTGATAGTCGCAGCTACGCCTTCGCGTAATACATATAAAGTCTCGCGCGAGAAATTGAACATGCTTGCGAGGTAACAAGCGCAGCCCCCGCTTGAAACCCGCACGGAAAACTAAAGCGATCGAGAGCATTATGAGTTTTACTGCCCTACGGGATTTCTTATCTTATTGCCATTACGTAACCGCAACGAACCAGTTATTGTACGGATGCAGGCATTAACTCACTTGAAATAATACAGTAACACCGTGAAAACAGTGCACGAGTTGCGCTTGAAAGGGAGATTGACGTAACATTTGATCAATTTTTGATGAAATTAGTCTAACTATAGCTCTACGCTAGACAACCTTGGCTAAAACACGTGCATTTCGATGATGAAACTATCTATCTCTTCGAATCTATATGATTATTATTTTCGCCATGATCATGTAATTCGGGGAAACTTTACAATAAATGGTACGTAATATTAGTATGCTATTATAATAAATTATAGAATATCATACGTATTTGATCATTATCGATCGCCATATTATAAGTTTATTTTTGATTTTATGACAATAGCGTAGCGATTTTAATCTCTAACTTTTATCTTGATCCCTGTCACAAAAGATATTGACTGCATGCATTCAGCAGAAAAAGTAACTGTTATAATATAAGATTTTTTAATTTGATTAGTTCGTATATTTAAATCCAGCGTGAAACAAGCAGCAATAATCAAATTATATTGAAAAATTTTACAACAATTGTGCAAACCTGTTTTTTCTGTTGAACACAGCCATTGTTTTTGGAATAGAAGCTTTCAGTTTTCATCCACATTTTCTCGTTTACCATTTCAGGGTAATGAGAGAAATTTCTCAATTATCACGGTCGCCGTAAAGTGGCTGCTCTGTCACGCACCATCGCGCGGAGAACGTCGACGCGTTATTTTTTAATTCTGCTTTAGGGCCGCCCTTAATTAACGTGCCGATGAAGCAGAAAGGAGGGACACACATACTAATACGTACATATACACTTACACACGTATATAATAGGAAGCCAGATTAATTTGTTGAGCTCGTCCTCATCGCATTTCCAGGTTCACGTGCGAATAGACGCGAAACGTAAAGAATGTGTGTTCATTGTGAGGACTTAGAGCTTCCGTGGCGCATGACAATGTCACATAAAGCGCGTTAGTAATGCTAAACTGATGAGCAGGAAGAGTGCCACGTTTGTAACCTAATAGTAAACGTGTTGGCCTTACATTTGCAGCATAACTTTGCGCGCGTCTTGAAGAGATGTTTGATTTAAATACATATACATTCTCCAACGAAAAAAAATAAAGACAGACTAAACTAATTAGTAAACTTAACAACTTTTTTTTCCTTAATATTTTTTCTTCCCTTCCTCTATCATTATTTTTCCTTTTTTATCTCCTTTTCTTTACTTATCATGTCGTACTACACGAAATTAAAAAATAAATCCGATCTGCAAACAGGTTTCATTCGTTAAACGGCGAACACCAGTTTCCGTAACGTTTCATGAGAAAAATACTGACAACGTATAATAAGATGTTTCTGCGAGTCGTAGAAGCGATCTCATCTTAAAAGACCACGAGGTATCATCGTAAATCGTTATTATGCAATTCGAACTCGCGGTGTTGGAGATTATCTTCGACACGAAACAGATCGGAGTCACGATATGGACATGCATGTTAATTGATTGCCGCGATCGTTAACTTTAAAGATAATATAAATTGTAATTAGTTTTAGAACCGGTGATTATGTGCACTGTGAGACAGAATCTTAAAGATTATGATAATTGATAAGCTGCAAATGTTCCACTTGGTTATCACTTGGTAATTCATAGCTCTTAACGGTAAAAAAATCATCAGAATCAAGAATTATCGGGTAATCAATGTTGAACACAAAGCGCAAGAAATTATGGAAATGTTATATAAATGTTTATATTTTCTTTACGATGAATATCTTCAATCTATTAAAATATATACATGTACCGAACTACGAATTACACTATTACAAAATACACGTTCCCACAAAATCATGGCGTTCGCAAAAGTCGTATTTGCGCGTAATATAGAAGTTACGGAGCCCGTAAGGGCTCCTGATATAAGAAACTCATAAAACGTTCCCGACGAAATGATCGAATGAGATTGCATGCGGCCCATGCGAGCGAGAGAGTGAACGTTCGCCTGATTATGCACATCACATGGTCGCTCAGCATGGCTCGCTAACAAGGAGCAATAAGATCTTAAATCCGATCTCGGCGAGAAACGGGAGTTGAACATAATCAATATGCGTAAAAATTCTAATGCAAATCTATTCCGCGTCTGGTAAGCGCGAGGGTGGACGCGTGGCTGTTTGTATATAATGATTGCGAGGTTGTCATATTGGCATATGGCAATGCGAATCGAATACGTTAGTAATATAGCGGCGAAATAATGAGCGTTCGAGATTAAACGTTCTAAAAGCGGATCGATCGGGTTAAAATAAATTCAACTCTCACGCCTAACGTGGAAAACGGTCGTTTGCAGCAATTTAACGTTTCCAGATTATGATCTTAGGACTTGAGTTTGTAGATGAAATATTGATGCAAATTAGAATTGAATAGTCAATTTCACCACATTACGAGCTCTGTGATATTGCGAAACTATGATGAATTATGTCTCGAGCAGCAATGCTGTGTATTCCAAAGTGTAAATAAAAGTGAATATTTATATATAATTAACGTGTTGTAAATTGCATATCACTAAGGTCAAACATAATTTTTATGCGTTTTGAAACGTAATATGTCTATGTGTATCCCAAATAAAGAAAATAGAAAAGAATCGTCAGTCTAATTTCAGATTAATTCTTGCATGCTTTTTATTTTGCAGTTTTTATTTACTTTTTCATCTAATTTTTACCTTATTTCGTTTCCTTTTTTAGGTAGCTTTTAGGTAATTTTTAGAAGAAAGTAGTTATTTTATGATAATAGATATTTTATTTTAAATATTCGAAATTGTTCTTCTGTTTGAGTTTTTATAAAAAAAAGAAGTTATGTATCGAAATATATATTTTTCGAGCTTATTTTGAATATACAAGTAATATTAAAGAAATCGCTCTTTGAAAATCTAAACGATGAGGAAACATTGACAACTGTAAATCAACAATATAAGTCGCGCTCGATCCTTTATTGTGGCCCATTATTGTGGCCCATTATCAAGCAGAAGACGAATGAAGACGCGCGATTTCTTAGCGGTGCCGAGTGTCGCTAAAAAAGCCCACTTAACCTTGACTACGTAGAGAGAAAGTTCATCACGAGATGACGAGCATTAAACTCCGCATCGTGTCGTGTCAATCGAGGCGAGCGAGGGAAAACCAAGCATCAAGGAAACAAAATTGTCGATATACGGTAGAAGAGAATTGCGTCCAGTGTATGTCCAATGTGTGTCTCCTAGAGTAGACGCGCGTGGCTCTGGCTTCTTGCAGTATGTGACGACTGGTAAAGTAAGTGGCTAACTTGAGTCGAAGTTGAGTTGAGCACAGGTGTGCGAGCGTAATCGCGATGTCACGGGCGAGTCACGGCCCTCTCTTATTTCTCCTTCCCTCTTATTCTCTTGTCTTAAGTCTCCATCTTCGTCCCTCTCCCTTCATTCCGCCCTTTCTCCCGAACTCCTCCCGCTACTACTCCTTTCTCTTTATTTCTTTTCTCTCTCTCTCTCTCTCTCTCTCTCTCTCTCTCTCTCTCTCTCTCTCTCTCTCTCTCTCTCTCTCTCTCTCTTTCTCCGCCTTCTCTTCTTGCATCGGGCACAGACGCTCGGACTCGCGAATACTTCTTGATCATTGCTTGGCTTGCCCTTTCTTACCATTGTAAGATGTGTTTTTATCTATCCACTTTGAAGGTTACTTGTTTCTTTCCGATTGATCGAGAAGAAAAGAGATGTGCATTAAGCTAATCTGTTCGTGATCCACCGTTGCTCCCCGAGTTTCAGAGTGACCGAAATTCTGCACTTTCAAGTGTTTGATTAATCCTTCGTAGTCGATAGCCTTCTTTATGATGATAAGCGAGTTTTACGGAGAAGTGCTTCAGTACGATACTCTCTTATCTTCTTACGCTTTTTGTTGAGCATAATTATAACTGTATAGTTGCTCTTATTGCGAAGCGACAATATATTCTCATGAATCATTCAAAAGCAAAAAATTATCAGGCAAAAACTTTGAATATCTAATAATGCTGTCAACATTGTAACTCACGCAGCTGCATATTAATATAAAAAATGACAGCACAAAACATATTAACTAAGATATCATTAAACATTGTATTATATTTTTTCATGTTATTTTCTTCGTCATATTCCTTTTTATGTCATATATAAACAAAACGTAAAATTTTGCCATTCACTTTCGCACGAATCTGAAGTGTAATCCAACAATTGAAGTATAATCGAACCGCAAGATTATCGGTTAGCACAAATCTCTCATGAGGAAAATGCGCGTCTTTGCGCGTGCATACATGTAGTATGTACAGGTGAGGAAGCACGCAGAACCTCCGGCACGCGTGCACGTAACTCGCTCCTCGACGAGGCGCCTGCCGGCCGTAATTTCAGCTAACCTCGAAGCCTGACCCCGCGCACATGGGCCGAGTGTGTCACGTCAGCCCAGAATACTGCAATAATTGCGGCATCGCGAGCGAGCGAGCGGGTCGAATGTCGGAGCACCGAGCACGGAAAGAAAGGGAAGAGAAAAGAGATGATCAGGAGCAGACGAGGCGAAGAGAGGAAGAAGGGATAGAGGCCATGTGGCGAACAGTAGTTGCACGTTAAGATGTACGGAGAGAAAGAGAATGAGAGAAAAAGAGAGGAAGACAGAGAGGAAGAGAGAGAGAGAGAGAGAGAGAGAGAGAGAGAGAGTCGACCCCGGAGTCATCCACCCCTGAAGGAGAGAAACTGGCGGTAGCTATTGCTGCTGCCTGCCTCTGCCTGTCCGCGGTCGGCGCGGGGTTAATCGTTGCGACTTTGTAGATGAGATTGGATCGGGCATTAAACGGTGGACGCCAAGACCATCCCGCCGCTTCAAATTTAATTTGACCCCCGCGACTTCTCGAATTAATAATCCCGCGCTTGGATTCTTACTTTAGAGCTGTTGTCGAGGATGATTAGAAATTATCGTTTATGCGCGACTACGTTTATTGTCCACTTCGTGGTTACATGTTCACGCTGCATCCGGTAGGAGAGTAGGCAATATTCGACTAATTCTACGAACATACTGACATTTACAACAGCAGTTAGTAGTAGACAGCTAATGAAAAAAGTTCATTTTAATCAAATAAAGATTTTTTAAATCATGCACAATTATATATAATTAAATTTCTTCAATCATTATTTAAAAAAATTTTTTTAATATGTACTTTAATTGACAATGTTACAACTTTATAATTTTTAATATTCATATATATCCTTCATTCTAATTTTTCTCGTTTATTTTTCCTTTTTATAAATGTAATTTTTTTGCAAGAATAAACCTTGCAGTGATGCAGACACGTTTAAACACGTTATGATACTCGAGGGAGGAAGGGAGGGAAGAAGGTAACAGAGGGGAACTTCGTGGTAAACCCTAAGCCTCAAAGTCCGCAGGAGGGAAACGCCGCGCATAGTTGAGGGACAACAACGGGAGGAGAGGTAGGGTTCGAGCACAACGCGTGCACGTTCTGGGCGGGGTAGGAGAATGATCCTGGCAAGGGCCAGGAGTCATCGAGTGACACACGCACGACTGCCACGCTTCGTGGTCACGGTCAAAGCGCACGCGAAACATCGTCGACGAATGAAGAAGGACACGCTTCGATTACTCCTGTAAGCGGAGCACCTCTTGCACGGCTGGCGGATCACGAGGATCCCGCGACGGGGTTTTTCGATCCCGATCGAGGACCTCGCCGGATTAGGTTTTACTGTATAGCTGAAATAAAATCACTACTAGATTTGTTGCAAAAATGTAAGGCTATTGCGACATGATGAGATTTATACACAATAACGAGATGATAATAACGAGGAGAAAATTTAAAAGCGCTATGTAATATCACAGATTATATTTTAATCAGTTAATCCTTTTAAAATACTTTTAAAACATATATAAATTTAACTTTTAAAGAACGGAAAAGCCAATAATGGCGTTAAAATAATTATATTTTGAGACAAGAATACAATAAAAAATAATAAATTATAATAAATTTTAACGAAAAGCTATAAAATCTTAATTAAATCTTATGTCAAAAGTATATTTTCATTTTTAATATAGACATATGTGTAAATATTATCGCAAAAATAGATAATGTTATTGTATATGGACAATATACTTTAGCTGAGAATCAATTCAAATTATCTTTAGCATCCTTCAAAACTGATGGCGCCAGATCCTAATGCGATTATAATTAAGACCATTTGCTCATCTTGGATCACGAATCTAAAGATCCGGAAAGGGTCATTGCCTTTTCGTTTGGCGAACTCCAATCGACGGCATCTCCGGAATTTTCTAGAAGTTACTGATTCCATATCTGCTAGGATAATCTCATTACCACGATCAGTAACATGATAGCTATTCCGATCTAAAACCGTATATGCTTCTTTTTTGTTTCGTAATGGCAAAGCATGTATACAATAATAGTATACGAAATCCAGGATGCACTACGAGGTTCAACAGCTGCTATAGTAGGCGCGATATAATGAATGTTATGAGCGGAACAATGTTACTCACCACTCGATGACAAATACAGGTATTATTTGCCTAGTAATGTCAAGTAATTATGAGGAGGAGAAATAGTTGGAGACACGTCATCGTGGCGTCTATTGTGGCGAGTGGCACGTATTTCTACTCGACGCTCCCGCCTCGTAAGAATTTAATTATTTCTGTAATCGTTGCAGCTTTCGTTTAATTAGGATTCACTCAAGGTCAAGCGAACACCTGAGTAAACCATCGTCGAGACTATGAAAGAAATGAAAAAAAGGAAGAAGCTTGTTTCTTTATCGAGTGTAATAACATTTCTTTTCGTATCTTGAGACTTTTAGGATTTATGAGGTGGCTGAACAAACTTTCATTAAGGGTGTTAAGTCCGTGAAATCAAAATTAAGCAAGACAAATGAAATTATCTTTCGTATTTCTTGTCGTCGTATAACTTTTCTTACTTAAATTTCTCGTCGAATTTATTGAAATGTACGATCTCTCGCGAGGGCATTGACCACAGCATGAAATACATTATATTAATTTTGATCATGTGTTTGTGAATGTTGATTATGTCTTTTCGCAGAGGAAGACGCGGATATGATTCGTGCACGCCCAATACCTTTGTTAGGCCCTTTTTCAATCCTTTCATCGACCCTTCCTTGGTCGTACCTAAACCAGAACAAAAGTATTGCTTTGCTTCAAAGGTAGCGAAGATTCTTTGAAGTATCATTCCTTCTGTTCTTTCGAAAAAAGGAAAAAGCGAAACTCAGGAGATATTTAGTATTTTATTCCCAGGAGAAATAATATAAATGATGCTGATGATAGCAGACGAACTTAGCAGACGCGCGCCACGCTCCATCAGCGGTTCTCAAGATATTTTCGCTCAGAATCTATTGTGCAAAATTATTATAAAGATAAAATCTAAAGATAACATCAAGAATGACTGGAAATCTATAATCATCTGTAAAATAATATAATAAGATAAAAAAAAAATTAACAAGATGATTTTTAAAAGATTTTGAAAGAATTCTTAAAACGATATTTTTTTAAGACAAAATATATACATTTTATCTTCACAAAAAAGATCCAAATTTGTAAATAGGTACTTATATAAGAATAATCATTTTAATAACTTTAATGTTGAGTCTGAATAAGAATTGTAGTAATTCTCATTTCTCTAATCTGCAATCTATATCTATGATTATCTGCTGGACTGCATTCTTTCCTCGCAAGTAGTAGTCGCGTATTCGCCGAAGTTTTACACAACTCGTCGCTCTGCACAAAGAAAAAAAGTGAACGGAGAAAAAAGCAGAAGAGAGAAAAAAAAAGAGAAAAAGAGAGAACCCCTCATTAGCAAGGTTGCTCGCGGGAGCCACTGACGTTCGCGTTTCATAACACGGTGCAACCCATGCATGCATGCATGCACGTGCAACGTGCAACCACGATGGGATCCTTCGCGTGGCTCCTCTCGCGGGGTGACGTACGCCCACCGACAACGATGAGTCTTACGTACGCGCACGTATGTAAAAGGGAGCATCAAATTATCCAGGAAGCGAGTAAATCTGTGACAAGAACCTATGCTCACGCGTAAAGAACGTCTTTACCTGAGCGCGGGCCACGCTACCGTCCACAAAAGGAAGAGGAGGAGAGGGGGGGGGGGGCTTTTACCGGGATTTGACCGACGTGTATTGCCGTAATTTTCACTGCGCGCGCAAGGGGAACGGTCGGGGCCCCATCTTGTCGTGGGGTAAGGGCGTCCCTCGAACAGTGCTCACAGTCTCTATTACAACGTATAATCAAAAAAAATCGCGATGTTCAGTGCTGATAGCATTGAACTTCTTTGCGCGACTTCTCTTTTCTGCTCGTCTGCCGTTTCTCTTGTTCACTATCTATTTCGAATTGTGCTGTCTCTCGCATTTCTTTAACGAACTTTGAATAGTTAATATCTAATAACAATTTATTGTCTAATAACAATTGTTTAGTATCGAATATCGTGTATATTCGAGGGATATAGAATATCTTTGACCGAAAGTAAGATTATTTATGTCACTTGTGTAAATTACATCAGGTATAAATTGCATCAGGTATGTAAAATAAATAAAATTAATCCTCCGCTGGCAACATAAAATTTTAATTCCTTCGTTAGCAATAGGGATTTTCACGAAACAGAGCGAATTTTTTTACTGGATTATATAAAAATTTTAAATTCTGGTTCACTTGTCAAAGCTTTGACAACGAGTTTTTATCGTCATAGAAGTCGGATTGCATTTTATTTGTTTTTTACTGATTCAAATTTATCTATCAGAGAATTTACAATAAAAATATCGTTGACGACTTAAAGATCTTATGTTACGGAGGGTTAATTAATCAATAAAACCATTTATTATTCTAAACAAAGTGTTGACAATTTTAATTAATAAATAATTTCTAAAATGCTTGAGGATTCCCTCAATATAAGTTTATATACACTATATAGTATACTAGGAGAAACCGAGTAAAAAAATACAAATCCTTGGAGAGAAGGAAACGAATGAGCGTTCCGGTTTGACTTCGGTCATTGTCTCCGGCTAAAATGTCCTCTTACCAGTCAGACATCTACTTTTCGTTGCTGTTGTCCTCAGAATCGTGCAATACAGAGACATTCATGATACGAAATATAAAAGCGGGACAAATGTCGGTCTAAATAATTTATCATCTCTAAAACATAAGACTCCTCCGCTCGACGCGTTTCGAGCACAGTCTGTAATCCGCGTGAACGCTTGGCACAAAATTGCATGAGACAAAACTCGTTTCGCGATGACCGGTTCTAATTTATCTACGCCCAATCAATTTTATGTACTGTGACCATGTCCTCAGATCCTGTCATCATCCCGTAACGGTCATCATCCCCTACCGCGCGAGGTCTGTAATTGGAAAATACGGACTTATATCGCGAAATTATATCCTTAATATGGAAGAATAAAGAATAGGGGTGCTCTCCCGCTGAACGTTTGTAGCGTTTTTTTTACGATATATTATCAGAACGATAGAGACCATCGTACTGAAAGAAATAATGACATTGTTCTGTTTTTTTTTTCTTTTTTCTTTTATATTATCCCGGCGAACGATAAGTATCCGTTTCGTCTCTCGAGGGAACGATATTTTCTAGCGATTTACTGTTGCATCTGTACGGGGTGTCCAGCGGTTTGCGACAAGATGACTGCAGTGCGTTAGATAAATTCTCGCGTCTGTACTGTTTGTAAAAATAACCGAAGATAAGTATCGAAGTCGTAATAAATCAAATCTTTTTTTGATATCGTTTGATAGGGTCGAGGCTGCGTATATTTTACGGATGTCATTTTGATCACGACAGTAAAGTTGTATCTATGGTTACAAAATACGGATAAAGCAATTCATCAATGTAGCGAAGCTCTCACTACTGATTGTGCCAGAATCATTGTCGCACAAGCGCGATTGCCTGTGCAGCCTGTGATGGGGTGTCAGCCGTGCGGAGCCCTTAGGGGAGTTCGCGCCCTACCGCAGAATAATATAATATTCAATTTGTATGTAATGAATATAAATTAACGAGGCAGCTTACTGATTTGTCTGTGGCATGAAGGTTAGTTCGCGAAATAAAAGGGTTGGCGCGCGATATATATTAGAAATTACTAAACGGACTAAAAGCAATTATAATTGTATAAAGAGTTGTGCTCGTTGTATCATGAACGTATTTTACAACGTATTTTATATGAATTATAACGTATTATAATGTCGTTGGTAAGTTTTAAAAGAGTACTTTTGTATTTTCATATTCCTCAATTTTATAGAAAAAAATGTAAGGCTTAGACGGACTTATTAAAAATATTAAGAGCACGATGAAATAATACTTGTTGCATAATCTGTGCTATCGGTTGCGATGTATACGCACACTAATTATCGTCTAGTGATAGCTTCGCACAACCGATGAAGAATAGAGTATAATGTGCCATTGTAATGTTAATTAGTACTTGGTAGTAGCTACGTAACAGAACCAAAGTTACCAGCACGTGCGAGTATCCATATAGCATGACCTGTATTGTCGGAATCGAAACCACCGATTCAATGCACCGAAGGCGTTATCTTGTGGCATTTGTTTTGCTTGTACTACGTCGGACTATGCTCCTGTAAGTTAAACGTTCTAGCATCCACTTGTCGATATCGCACTTTCGCAAGAGCATGCCGCATTAATTGCTGCCTCTACGAACATGTATTAGCTTCGATATATTTATGCGTATGAAGAAGAGATTACGCCGTCACTGCTTATCGCTATAAATCAATCATTCATCTTTATTATTCGATCTTCATATGCAAAATTGTGCAGAAGAATACAATTGTGCTGCCGCACGCGTAAGGAAAAATTAAAACTGTAAAAACTTAATATTATGGATTCGATCATTATCTTAATGATATCTAATACTGTAATATAAATAATATAAATAATAGATATGGAATTAAAACATTAAATATAAAAAAACTTAGCTCTATAATTATAATTATATTGATCATCATAAAAAAAATATTCCCGCTATATATATAAATAATAATTTTATATTAAAACTTGTCCAATCTTATTTCCATAATTATAAACATTTGATATGAGAATGAAAGGGAGAGAAAGAATGATAGAAAGAGAGTGAAATCACCACATAATCGGAAAAGGTCGAAAATAACAATGGGTCGATACGTATTAATTAAACCTTACACCTACACTCTCGACTTCCTGCCGCAAATACTCGGGGATTATCCGAGCGTGAAGAGCGATCAGTCACTATCTGCCATACGCGTTGGCAATCTCCCGCAGCCGAATTGGAGCTTTCGAGCACGCTCGATCCGTCCGCATGACACATTCGTAGCGATCCCCAATCCGCGACACCCCTTCCTCTTTCACGCTAGTATTTATATTTGGAGCCGTATGATGCGTTTACCCACCCTTCGAAAAACCACCGCCGCCGCTGCCACCATCGCCGCCAACCCGTTGCAGTCCGGAATTAGCGACTCTCCCTCTCGCTTCCTCCCGACAGTTGCATTTAATTTTCCTGTGTGCGCGTCGTCGAACAATCCTTTCTCCCCATATGCACGTCAATTCGTGCGTTGACCACGTGCCACTAGAAAATTCCTTCGTACGTGCCGACATTATACTTTCATTCCCTACGGACCGTCGTGGGGTGTCGTACGTCATATGGCGTGCACTTTACGAATTGCATCCCGCAGTCTGCTCCGTACGGTCGGAGCACATGACGAAGTCGTCACGATAAGCGCGCCTGATGACGAAATTACGCTAAAGTCCACTATTAGATACCCGGCGAGGGTAATATGCAGTATCCTTCAACCTGCAATTTTTTAAATTCCGAATAGCTAATACTTGATACACGGTCATTAATTATGGGGAAAATTAGAGGCAATTCCGGAGGCAGGGAGAGCGCACATTTGCTTTTTTCCTTTCTCGAAAATAGGAGGAGTAATATTATTGATATAGATATGAAAATGCGAAAAATGTAGGTTGTCGTAATATACAGTTTCAGAGAATTGCGGATAGCTTACCTTAAACAGCTGACATCGCTCTGGTGATACACGATTGTTAGACCAACTTATTTTTGCACGACTAAGATAAAATAAAAAAAGTAGGTCAAATGTAGGTCAAATGTACATAGATCTTTATAAACTTTCCTCTAAAATTTTATGCTCCCAGTATGCATAAGCTGTCGAATTATAATATAGTATAATTAAAAAAAGTATAACAACGTTTGTTCTGATCGAAACAAATGATACATCTTTTCGCATTAAATGAGTAATGAGAAACCGTCTAATGAATGCAGTACGCGGTATTATTACGTGGTTAAAAGGGAAGTAAATTATGCAGTAAATTATGCATTGGCTTTGAGGCGACTATCTAGTAATTACCATTATATTGGCAAGATCTGTCATTAACTATATGTGGAAGCAAATTTAAATAGGTCTAAGTAGCTCTCTGCATTGTGCTGAAATTAACATTCTCATTTCTAAAGCTACTTCGTTTGCAATGTCATTTATTAACACTACGAAATCATAGGAAAGATAATTTCATATATAGTGTGTGCATATACATAGTGTGTATTTAATAGGTAACTACGTGAAAAATTATTAATTTAAATATACCAGGGGAAACAATAGAATACAATAGAACGTTCTATCTTACGAGGTTACTACGTTGGAGATTTGTGCCCTTTCCTTTGTAATAAACTAGCGAAATGTAAAAGTAGAAAGTAGGCTATTCGCAATCAAACGCTGTTCCTTGGTACTATGATCACTGTGATGCTTGCTATTGGCAGAGAGAAAAAGTGATCCTTTATATAAATTGGTTTGCTAGAGAAGTCACTCGAGCTTGAAATTGCTCGAAATTATTAGCATCATTGTAAAGTAAACTGTTTCCACAGTTACAATTGGAGCAAAACCCACTATTATACTTCCTCGCGTTAATTTTTTTATTTCATCTGCCGTTTTTCATACTTTAATGTAAAAATAAAAGTGTACTAACTTTACGAAGGTGGGTATTTATATCCACGATAAAACTGAAGAGAAAAGAGGAGTCATCCAAGGAAATTACGTATTTCAAACGAAAAGAAAAATCTTTGAGCAATTGCGAACAAATGTACTATTTTCTACGAACAGATAAGTGCGTGCCGCGAGATTTTCCGAAGCATCGTAGGGGTTCACATGCGTATAAATCGATACGAAGGAAAGTATATGGAAGAAGGAGAATAAAGAGAAATGGATGCGGATGGCAGTCATCGTCGAGATGGCAACAAAGAGGAACATTATGTATCGACACTGGGAGATTTAAGACAAAAGCTTCTATCTCCGTCTTTTTCTTTCTCCGACGATCGAAGTAACACATCTCATATCATGTGCCTCCTAACGTGCCTCCTGGTACCGAGATCTTAATTTGCATGAGCACCCGCCTGAGATAATGCGTCGCGCAATAAAAGTCCGTAAATCCTTCAGTCATCAGACATGCAGAACGAAAAGGAGGGTTTGACAAGATCCGGAACGACAGGATTCACACGAGGGGATCGGAGGGGAACGGTCGCGATAGCATCCCCTTGTATTACCCGTTATTTAAATTAGACCAATAAACCTAACCGGCAGCCTACTCCCGCGCTTTGAGAACCGCAGCATTCGGCCGATCTGGAACAGACGAGCCCGTCGAAGGCCCGATTTCCGAGGAAATGGCATCCTCACTCGTTCTCTCCGCGCGATTTGCCCGCTGCCCCACAGCCCGGATAAGTCCTATCCTTGCCGGTAATTGCGCCTATATCCTGCGCCGTGTCTGGTCGACGTAGCTTCGGTCGGCGGAGGCGTTCAACGATCGCGATAAACGCCCTTCGGCTGAGGAAATGGATCATGATCGCCGCGACGATAACCGCGACTCCGGGGGGTGGTTCAGAGAACAAATATATTTTTACGGAACTCTCTCACTCTCTCCTCGCTGATATTCGAGTAACAGTGGACGCATGTGTTACATGCGAGCTGAGATTATATTGTTTACTATTTAATGAATACTTGTTTTCAAATGTAATTTATATCAAAAAGGAATGATTACTTTATCTCTTTGTTATTCCTTTATTATCATTGATAATTTTAACGCTGTACTGAATAAAACTATAACATAAAATCTCGCGCTACAAGGCTCATCTCTTTCAACCATTTCCGTCGGGGCTACTTACTGTTCCCGTTCGAAATCGCGATTGTAACTCACGTCTGACTGTACAAAGGCAAACAGCCCGTGCAACAGCGCGCATAAACGGCTGTAACTTCGCTGTAACCCTAGTAACCCCATAAGGTACAAGCGATCTTCTCCTTCACGTTTACACGTGCTCTCGTGTAGAGTAACGCCTCCTGGCTCATTGCCCGTTCGTTTTACAGCCACCACCGATATAGAAGAGTGTTTAAATCCACACAGCCGCTACACTAAACGAAATTGGATGACTTGAGACTCCCTCTTGCCATTCGTAAGATAGTTTAAGAATAGCTAATTGTACGATCGCGTGCACACGTTTAACAAAGAACTTTTCGTGATGGGCTGTTTTCGAAAAAATTATTCTCTTTCGTGATTCTTTCTTTTTTATCACTTTCAAATCGTATACATTAGGAAAAAAAAAGAAAGAAAAAATATTTTTTACTTAAATTATTACATTAATTTACATTAATTATACATTAATTCTATCATTCATTAATTCAAACATTCCTAATTTTATATCAATGAAGTTTCAAGTTAATTATAATTTTAAAAATTAATTTCACATTTAACGGCATGACTCATATCGATTCTGAAGAAAGTGTACATCCAGCCAGAACCATACAAAAGAAAGGAAAATATCGGTCAACTTCTTCGAACTTGTTCAAAAGTCCTAAAAATTCTACAGTTTTTTCGGATGCCATTGTATCGCGCTTTACTGTGGATAGTTTTACAAAGTTTGTTGCGTTTGCCGAATTCGCAGAAGCAACATGGACAGTACCGTTCGCTCATTGGCGTAATGTTTACGACGAACGGGCCACGTAGCTCGTTATAAACGCATTATAAGTGACCAAGAGCAGAGCTCGCAGGCCTGTGCTTCAAGGTAATGCGAAGAAGTTGCATAGAAAGGATCCGATACTTGTGGCTAACCGTTTATTGTTCGTTTTTATAGGCAGCGGAATGGCCAGGCATTATCGTTCGAGAATGTAATAATTTGCACAAAAAAATCTTTACTCCTTTGTCGTTGTAAGAGAAACTATTCGCGGAACTTTTGCGAGTCGCTTACTTATTCAAACTTGTATAATCATAATCCAATTTCTGTTCTTAAGTACACGATCGAATGATCGTCGACGTGCGCCGTTATTGCACGGACGAAACGATGTATAATAGAGCAATTATCTGTTGGTATCGTAGCATATTTAACGAAGAGCCACACCCTTTTTAATCGCGGGTGGAAAAATTGAAATTTCTGCGGCGATCTCCAGCATTCGCGATTCCGCAACGAGATCCCGGCTAACCAAACTTTAGCGGCCCTACCACCGTTGTAATTATCTATGAAATTCCATTTACCGTCGATGTAACGCAGTTGGTTATCTCTTTGCGTATACCGAACCAGCGGACCGACCGAAACGCAAAGTAACAAACTTATTGCTGCGTTATGTTATCCGTGTAACAAGATCCGCGAACAATTTCACCATGCGGTAAGGTATACGTACGTGAACGATCGGCGGCGTTCGCCACTCGAAAACGCACGCTCATTAACTATTACCTAACTCGATTCCCATTTCATCATCATCGCGTGGGGGTAACGCAGTAATTTTCTAAAATAATTTTATCGGCCGTCGCCAGTGTGCATACTCTTTCCAAAATGCCGGAGGCGCCTCATTTGCGCTGCATCGCATGCATCGATTTCGGAAAGCGAAAGAGAGAGAGAGAGAGAGAGAGAGAGAGAGAGAGAGAGAGAGAGAGAGAGAGAAGGGGGAGAGAAGAGAGGAAGAGACCCTGGCAGGGTCATTTAATTGATCGACTATCGAGCCGGTCATCTCACTGATGACTGTAATGATCGTCCCTGCTGGACCTACCTCTCGCTATATCGGCAGCTCGGTATTTTCATTATCACGGGCGTGTCTACACACAGAAACGAGCGGGCACCTGAGTGATGACGCGCGACGATGTACCCTCCCGTTGTTCGCCCGCGCGCGCGCGCTCGTCCGCTTTCATCCCCCGCTCATTTGCATATTTCGAGCGGACCATCAACAATGGCCGACCGCACTGAACGGCCTCGCCTGGTCAATAGATTAGCCTGATTAGCTTTATTAATTTAAATCGAGCGCGCGATAACCACCTCGGAGGGGGGACAACGGCTGCAATGTCGCGACCGGTTACACGTGGAGTTGTATTTTCGGCGTAACGAGGCATGGATGTGATAAGACATGACAAGTGGGATCGCATTAATGCATTTCTTGATGGATTGAATCTTTGTAACATATTTATAATGTCTGTCACATTTTGACAATTTATAAACCGAAAATTATATAACATCATTTTAACTTAGATAGTTTTCAAAATTTAATATCATTCATAAAGCTTAATTGCGATTACAATTAGTACACGTTTTTTATTCTTTTCATTTTCTATTTTATCGTAATAACGTGGTAACAAAGGAAAAGGATGATCGTTAAACTTTCCTGAGAAAATTTACTTTAACTGATTAAAGCTAATGTGGCTTTTCTAAAAATCCGTCGCAAACATTAAAGAGCATTAGTGCCGGTCGGTAGAAACTATAAGGTACACTGGTACAGTATTAGATACTTTTATCCTAAGTACGTCGTATAAGAGGACGATGAGTCGCACCGGTAAAAAGACACGCCGCCACTAGGTCTGTCGTACGAATGCAATACAATGCTGTTTGCGTTTCGCCTATTTTCCTTTGTTATTACCGACGCCGGCACTCAGCTACGTAAATATTTAGCCGGTAGTGACGTGCGCCCGGCAGCCTGGCCGAATATTTTTGTTTAACGATTGCGCATTTTGTTTACTTGCATCAGCGTGAATTTTCGTCCGGTTTCACGACGCGGAAGCATCGGTTATCGCGGTTTTTACAAAATCGCGAATGCTCGGCGATTTCGCGCGGAATCGTTTCATGCGGAACAAAATTCTTTTTTCCACCGCATTTCGGATTTGCGATCGGCCGGTCGTTCATTGATACGTTAGCATGAACGATTGCTACATTCTGGTGTGAAGTCGATCATAAATTTCTATTATTCTTGTTTTTTACCTCTTTTTTTTATATCTATCTTGTTTTTATATCTTATTGTTTTATTCTATTTAACATTGACGTAATAGAATAGATTAGATCTGTTCAAAATTTATTCCGCAGATTAAACGTTTTTCTCTTTTCATAATTTCGTTGAGATAAACAAGAAACAAAAAGAACATACGATACTCTGCTTAGAGTTTCTCAAGTAAGTATCTGGACTCGAGACAGACATGGCGCCATATTTGACTCTTTATTGTAGAATATAATAGACTTTCATAAGCTTTACATGGTCCGTCCTCTGCAATGCCGCCGTCTCATAAAAAAAGTATTTAGACTCTTACTTGATGATCTCTATTAGCTTTATCTAGTAATTGACTGCTTCAGAATCTCCTTTTGTTTTTGTTTCTTTTCTGTCTTGTTTAACGAGATGAGATAGGAGTATTTAGACATGGTTTATAGAGTTAAAATTTTTGTGAACTCAGGTACATATTGACCTTTTGTTTTCTTTATCTTACTTTAGAGTTATCCTGTATATATTACTGTTTACTTATGCCTTTATCGCTTTATATGCATTGCATACTTATTATTTACATAAAAAGTAAATCAATGCTCAGTAAATTAGAATAATCCGTTAAAGAGCTCAGAGCAAAAGCAAGATGTACTTCGCTATTGTTTTAAATTACAAAAAACATTATATTTATTTATTATTTACGTTTTATAGAATTTCTTTTCTAAGATATTAGAATAATATATTTGTATTGTAATCAATCGTAATTGAAATTTATCGATGGAAGCAGTGTTACACAAGTTGCACGTGATAACACTGAAGACACGCTCACCTGCATCTATCAATCGAGACAGGTACGCGGAAGTTCATCGAGGAATAGTAAGTTAAACGACACATAGCAGTACAACACAATAATCAACATCGGCAAAACAGTCACGGATTAAATACGTGCGAAATGATTCCCGCATGGTACCTTAGGATCTATTAAAAGTTGAATGCATTCTGTGCAATAGTTCTCATCGGAGATATTGTGACTGTTAGTAGTGGATGATAGGATCAGTTCTCACACTCGAGACCATACATTATTTCAATCATCGACGGAACATTTGTTGACTATCGTGATGTTCACCATTCAATTTTATGCTGCTCTCTTCTCTATTTTAATATTACCTACATATATGTATCTATCTGTATTTACGACCGTGATGAGACTCTTCAATGCGCGTTTAATATCGATAAAATTCTGGCGACGTTTTATTTTCCGCGCTGAACGCATAAAAAACCGCAAATAAATCCCGCTTAACGAACAATAATAGCGACCGCGCTGTATCTTTTTTTCTTTTTGCAAAAAATTGTTTGTGTAATTAAAATCCAACGCGTGTCCACCGAATGGAAGGGTGCACTATGCGCGCGCGCGCGCGCGCGCATTACATACATGCGCAGTGGCAACAAAAATTATTTACTCTTCCGTTCTTTTCCATTCAATCGTGGCACGGATTATGCGCGCGCGAATAAACGATGAGAAGGCCGGATTAATTTGTCGGTGACAGCTCGCAAAATTCGAACCGATGTCCAGGTACGTTGAACCGCGCGCGTCGAATAATATCGCAGCAATCATATTACGAAAGAGGCAAATACGTCAACACAACGCGTATATACACTGAATAATGCATTGTTGGTGCAGCTAATGCATGGTCAGCTACCATACGGGTACCATCCCCGTGTAATTGGGAGCCGTGTTTGCGAATCAAAGTCATCATCGGCCGTCATCGCGGGCATGCTGATGAAAACGAGCAGACGGCGGCGGGCTCCCGTTGGACAAATACTGTTTCCGTGCACGAGGCTTAAAAGGTCGTCGAGCTTCGTCGCTCTTGGTTTACCACGAAAATCACTGCGTAGATTAAGCCTTCGGAATAAAACTGTGCCAGAACTAAATCGGTTTTTTGAATTTCTCGTAAATGATACAACAGTATTTCTTTCTTATTGAGTAATAAAAAAAAAGGAAAGAGTACATAACATCAAGAAACGTTCACTTCTAAAGATATATGTATCTCTATATGTATAGGCAGTGCCTTCGAGACTCATAAGAGTCATAAGCTCTAGGCAATATTTCCTTCAGCCTCCGCAATATTTTTCAAATTATCCGACGAAACATCCTGCTACTGACTCTCTGTATCTTCTCTGTCATCCTTGTTATAAAGGGACCACGATTCTCTCCTATACCTATCCGACTATACGACGTTCAGGCGTGGATAGGTAGCAGGACGTACAATAATGGGCGAGCAAGTTTTATAGGTGCTGCGACCATCACCCAGCGGTCAAGTCGCATAAGAGCCAATAAGGTGGGTCACGCCTCTTCCACCAGAATTTCAGCCAAGACGAAATTACATTCCGTCTGCTCTCGCTTCATACGCGTTCAAGATTTTCCCTTGGGCGTGCGCGTACTTGTGTGCGGAATGCGGCCCGTCTAGAGGAGAAGAGAGGATTCGTCAGACGGCGTAAAAGTCGCCCGCAATTAGCCGACACGATTTTCCCCCGATGCTGCGTCGAACGTCGTCGATGCCGGAAATTTATCTCCTCGACAAAGGGGGAAATAAGGACTCGGCCAACGGACCCTAGGAAAATTTATATGAATGCCACGAACGATTTCGTTGGAAATTGTGATTCGGGTCTAAATGAATCCTCCTGGTAGCCGAGGAGGTGAATTATCGGAGTAAAGCAGTCGTTAAGCTTTTATCACCGCTGTAGCTACACTATCTATAATACCGCCGTAAATATTTACAGATTCGGAGACTCGAATAACGTGATACAAGTTATTTCGATAGATTTCTAAATTTTGAAATTATATCTATATTCTTTATTATATCTTCGCTATTTTAAAGAGTATATTTTTTTAAATTCGGAAGCATTTGTTGACAATGTAATAAATATTTAATTATTGTTGTATTTACTGATGATTTTAATAATGAGAATATTTCAAAGAAGATACTGATACACAAAGGATTGTCGAGGAAATAAAACTCTCACCGACCGAGATCAGGATTTTTTGATATCTACGCCAATGAAGCGCGTAGGCCCGGTAGCAGGTCCCCATCCCACACCTGCGGCTCAGTCCCTGCCTCTCATTATCCCGACCTGATCTTTTGAAAGATATACTCAAACTTTCGTTATTTATCATGAGGTTAACGATCAGAATTTCTAAAGATTTCGTTTGGAAACACTTTCGTCTCATATTAGATTTTATATATGAGATCCTACTGCATATATATTTATAAAAATAAATAATTTACTTGGATTTTACGATAATTAAAGCATTTAAAAATTCGATTTTTTAAATGCATTATTATGATAAGTGCATAGATAATTAAGCTAG
>NW_017259334.1:1553740-1564324 GCF_001594045.1 Atta colombica | reverse complement strand
TATATATATATATTTAGGTGTTAAAATTTAATAGTTATTAATACAAATAGATAGATGTCCATGAGTATACAATGTATAGAAAGTTATCATTAAATTAACGTTGATTCGACTCTTTCTCGAAAATGTCACGAAAATAGGCTTAAATTTCTATATTTCTCTCTAAACTATTTGCTTTTTTTATTTTCTTACCGGCTTTTTTTTCGTTTCCGACGGAAAACGCATTATATTCTGTAGAATTGTAGAGTCTTAGCAAGAAATCAAAAGCTCTAATTTTCTTAGCTTAAATAGGCTTTCAATTGATTATATATAAATTTCTTTTTTTTGCATATAATATACTTTAACAATTAATACTAAATTTTTTCTTATTAATTTTATTTTTCAAAAAAATTTTTCATATATAACACAAAAGCAAAAATGTCTTGTTAAACTGACAGTTGGAATGCACATCATGCACATTAATTCGATATTCAGTTAGCCTAATTCCTTTTTTTTTTCTAAGTTAAGAAATAAAAATATTTATATTCTCTGTAGAATATATTAAATATTGCCATGTACATTTCACGTGAATTGAAAATCTTTATTAAAATCGACTTTAATTCTCATAAAGTAGTATTTGCAATGACATATTAATCTCCGAACTACATTTTCCAATTAGTCTTACTCAGAGTTAATTATCATGTGTCAACATGGTTGACTCCCGACCGAAGGGCCCAAGAAACGCCATACGAACTTATTAAACATATGCTCACGTTTTTCCTGACCGCGCGGCGAACACCCCTCGACTTTGGAATGATAATAGCTCGTAATCCGTCTAGCCGTAGCGCACCGCGCACAATGATTGGGGTTGAGGGGTCGGGAGTCGCTTCCAAATTCACCTACGATGGGGTCGAGACTGGAGCACCCTGTATATTCTATTTGTACACATCGTGGTCCTGGAATAGAAAACACCATATGACGTGCGCAGGTGTACTCGAAGGCGATTAGGACCCGTTCGCATGAATTTACATTAATACGCTTCGGGATTTACATCGTTTACCGGATTTATTATTTCGAGCATGATTCGGTGCTTTTTGAAACAGGTAGCGTGGTCTTCTGGTAGATATCCTACAACGCAATTCATCGTCCAAACTCTATTTAATCAATAACTGTCCAAATGATTTCTAATTAGATTGAATAATAGGATTCTAGAATACATGTAGTCTAACTGAAGAAAAATGAAGATTCAAAATATATATTAATTTTCACCCTTTCTATGTAGATATTGAAGCAATTATTACAAAGAGAATCAATAATCATAAATTACAATTTCCTATTTCTATAAAAATAATTAATTGTCTTCTGCCGGCAATATTGGTCTTTAAATACACGATCGATTTCTCTATTGAATTTTAATAAATAATTTAAATATATAAAGTATAAATAAAATGCAATCCAGCTTCTGTAAAAGTAAAAATTTTATTGTTACAGCTTTCACAAATATGAAAGAATTTTTTCAGAGATTTTCATACAGTCCAATAATATAAAAATCTGAAGTTCAAAGATCCAGATTGTGAATGAAAATTTCGATACTGATAAAAGGATAAAAATTATTATTAAAATAAAAATCAACATATAACAGAAAACAGTATCACTTTGTGAAATGATTTTCTACTATTAATTTGTTAATTTTTAGTAGAGAATCTAAAAGTTTGACTATTTAGTTGTACATATTTGCTTCATCGCTTTTGCTTTTCAATTTCATTTTCAATGCATTACCTCCGGAAAAAAAATCCGGAAATACCGTGTGGTCCTCTGCATGGATGACGTCACACAAATTTCAAGCTGATCAACACGCACGCAATGCCCACCTGTGCGCGCGTATTTTAATTTTGCGATTCTGCGGCAAGATTATCGGCACCCGATTAGGATCCTTGTGGATGCATTAACGATTTCCATTAACATAGATCTATCGTAGAGCTTGCATAACAATTGGACAGGGGACATTTGCATACATGCATACACGCGCATGAGTAACCCACAGGCACACGTGGTCGAATTCACAGCGCGTGCTTTGATCTTCTTTTCCTACATACAGAAATCATCTGCGCGAACTGAAGAAAAATATTTTTGGAAATATTTTTCTCAGTTCAAAATTGAAAATTCTCAGAAATATAACGACGCGAAAATCTTGATCAAAAGATAAAAGAATTAGCATTAATACAATATTATAATATTGATAATATAATTCTTTCTTAAATTTGCCACACATATTGTTTTAATCGTTTTATATGTATGACAATTAATATTGATACCGGTGAAACTCTGTAAAGAAACACGTTAGTTTCGTGTCGCTAATTCACGACTACGATGGGCTGTAGGAAAAAGATTACACCATCCAAGTGTGCACACATTTACATGGCGTCGTCGGCGTAACGGGAAGACATGAGTCAGCTCAATTTGCCAATGAATTCCGTCCGGTAAGTATATGGAAACAGGTATATGGAATCGGACCGTTCGAGCATTAGTGGGTGCGTGCGGCCATCCGCGCGTGTGTGATAGCCCGCGTGCGTGTGCGTATACGCATGTACACCTGTGCGCGAGCGTGTGTGCGAGAGTGCGATGATTGTTATTGCGTAAAGTCGTTTGAAAACGACGCGAAGTGGCAATTAAGTCGGCGAGTGTCGAGCGCCAATCCGATGCAATATTTCACCTGGACGCCTTATGACGCGATAAACAAAGTCATTATCGCGACTTGGAGCAATGACGAACATAAGGCGAGCGAAACTCATTCATCCACATATAAATGAAAGGAAGAAAAAAAGATTAAAACATATGAGAGTAAAATTGGGTATTAAGAGCACTTTAAGAAAATATTTTGATATATCTAGCATACTGAAGAATAAAAAAATCTTATACATATCACTTGATAGATTTGGTGATGGATTTTGGATTTTATGTATCTTAGTATTGAAATTGATTATTTTAATGCAAATGTTGAAATGGTGGCGGATACTCGTATTACCCGCCTAGTGCTTATATTACTCTCTGAGGGGTAATATGAGCATAGAAATATTTTTGTAAGAAATTATACAAAAATGAAAGATCGAAATATATATATATATGAAACATTTGATTGTCATACATTTAATAGCTATTATACCAACAAACTCTAAGGGGATCACAACTGCTAAAAAAAATGTATACTAAATGTGATTGCTAATTATGGCAATACAATACACTTTATTGCTAGCATTGCTATTGTATTGTTAATATTTATTGTTACCCAATATATTGTTACCCGCGCAATATTGCCAAGTATTGTTAATATATTGCTTTATACTATTACGTATTGCTAGCGTATTGTTAGTACTGCTACTGCTAGCATTGCCTGTTTTATTATTGTACTGTCGTAATATATTTCTAAAGAAATATACACTGACTGCTATATTGGTTAATCGTCAAACTCTTTTTTTAATGTATAAGGAATAATGAAGATGCTCATACATGACCATGCATATCTATCCGAAAAACTCTCACGTCTAATAAATCAATAATGGTCTCGGGATTTTATGAAGTTAGAATGGCTTAATATTGTTTACTTTATAAATATTAACAAGCAGAACAAAATATCTTATCTCAATGTAACTTGGGAATAAATATAAAGTTAAAGGAAAAAATAAAAACGTAAAAAATGAAAAATAATGTACCTACTTATTTAATACGATAAATATCCGAAGTGCAAATTTAGATTAAACTTCGCAACATATTGGAATGTCGCGAAGACAGATGCATCTTTTTACAACAGTTAACACTACTAATACTATCCATTACAAAAATATAAAGCGTGCTCATATTATTTGCAATGCTCATAATATCTACTCTATTATTTGAAAGAGTTCGAAAAACCAGCATATTACCGCTATTATATACCTGTCCGCATATGCAAAATTTTAAACTCTTGGGAGAAAAGTATGAATTCTAGGCAAAAATAGTCGACGGTTAGATTTCCAAGCAAAACATTTCTCTTAACAATATATGATAAGCATAATGAAATGAGATTAGAACGTCGCTATTCATGCCATTATTCATATAATCATTTTATAAAGAAAATTTCTGAAGGATTCAAGATATTATCTTTTCAAAGTTTAAGAGTATAATCCTTCTAAAGAACAGAATCAAACTTTTTCTTTAAGATTATTTCAGAAAATACTGTTCGATATTCCAATATTTATAGATTCACTCTTGACGTTTCAAGTATTAATTTAACACCAATATTGACACACATTTCTCTCATAAATAGCAACGGGCAATGATTCTTCTCTTTCACGGAGATCAATGGGGGAAGGAGTCGATTCAATCTGGCTTCTTGATCGTAGGACAAATTCGACCTAAAGGGAGGATCAACTGTCACCGTTGATGAGCAAGGGCTTCGAAGGGCCAAGAGGCTATGGGGTACGTTTTATATGGGAATGCGGAAAGTCCCGACATCTCGACGCCAGCATAGAAGGGAGAGGCAGGATTTTATGTCCCGTAACTCCCTTGGGAGCCCCACGTTTATGTTCTATCCTGTCATCATGATGTCCACCTACACGCTGGACAAAACAAAACACTATCCGCGAGCTCTTTTCTCTCTTTTCCTCTCCCTCTTCGCCCTCTTCCCTCACCTCGCTGTCGTAATAGGAATTCGTCCGCGACGAGGAAATGCCACGCATTTCTGCAAGGAGGAAAGTGTTCAAGCTCTGACTTCTATTCTTCTGCTTTTATATCGTCTAGGTGATGCGTCAGGATGACCCAGGAATGCCTATCGACTTGCTTCGGACAGTCGGATCTTAATTGCAGCTATACAATTTTAGCTCAAGTGGCAGTAGACAATTCTGAATTGTGACATGCTCTTATTCGATGATACAATTGATGGTATTGTCTATACAGAAGAAACGATTTTGCTAAAAGGTAAAATTTTGCTTGATATAGATCTGAAAATATTTTGTTGGACCATCAAATAATTTTGTTGGAAACTTAAATTGATTGCTAGAATATTAAAATTTTTTGCAGCATTTTGTTCATCATTTTTAAGTTTCTAGTAAAATTATTTTCAAACTTGTATCCAGCAAAGAGTTTAAATCTTTCAGCAAAATCGTTACTTCCATGTAAAAGATAAGAAGTAAAGTATTGTCTAGAAGATAATTTTGTGTCTATACTGTTATTTGCAGAATATATTTTTATTGAAAAGGAAATATAATAATAAGTTGGTTTACACAAGATTTATCGCTTTTCAATTGACTTGCTTTCGGTTACGCCATATTTCACCATAATTCTGTTTGAACTGTTTATATACGTACAATACCTTTCTGCTTGGTGATTATTACATTGCACCTAGTAATCTCTGAAAAATGAAATATCTGTGGATGTAAGTACAATCTCTGTGAGAAGATTTGCAGGTAGGTATTTCGAAACAGGCACTTCTGTTTCGCTTTCCTTCTATTGTTAAACATTTACTCTCTTTGTAGATATTACATTTTCGCGTTGACAAACGTGGCTTGTATTTCCTCTGACTGCACGATCGTTATGTTTATTTATATCTGGAATATCAGTAGAACGTCACTCTGTATCATTTTATGCGTTACATTTCATATCGACGTAATTGACGGTGTGCCGGCACACTTAAGTTACACTTTTCAGAAAGCATCATTTATATTATTATAAAAATTGCCTCGATTTTATTGGAGGACTTGCAGTTGTATCCTCGACATTACAAGACATATATTTATCTTTGAAATAATACGTTACCAGCCAATTTTGCCATATACATTTTTCTACACTATATTATGATGATTCTCGATCTCTTTTTCATCTCTAGACTGTTGCATTAAAATGTATTGTGACAAATAAGATAAATAAATATGCGAATTACATTATTTGTTTTTGAAGAATGTAAAAACCTCACGTTTTTGTATCAATTTACGACAGATCTGTTCTTAAGGTCCGCATGTAACAAGTTGATAGATTTACTGTGACTAATCTTTCATATATCTCCATCATCCAATTACTACTTCCAGCTACTTCAGCATTATTGTCAGTACGTCGAAAATGGCACGCGATTAATCTCAATCGCTACTGCGAGTCGAATTTCCGTATTACAAACTCCGCATTGACACGCAGCGCTATGGTTACTTTACAACCAAAGACCTTTTTTTTATTCAACTGTTCCTCGTACCTATATCCATCGTGCAATCGGCAATTCCATTATCCTGTGTATTTTTTCGTTCGCGCAAAAAAGTGAAACTGTTTGGAAATCACAGAAATCGCTACCGGAGAATTATATCATGTACGATTTCTGTCGGATCGCGTGAGTGGCGCGACGGGCAGTGAAATTCACCGCGAAATAAAATGACCGGAGAAATGCAGAAATCATGGCAATAATCTTCGTTGCCTGCAATGCTACGCGTGATAACTACAAGGTGTGAGATGCAACAATCATTATCGAGATAACTCGAGCTAAGGCGTATCTCATGCGCGGAATTTTATATCTCATTTCGTTCGTAGCGAGGAGTTCTCATTGTTGATATGTGTGCGCGTACATTTTTTCCCATCACGAGGGTCGAATGCATCGGATTTCCGCAAGTTTTAATTCCCGCTTAAGCGTTAGCAAGCAACACACCGCTTCGCATCCTCTTGGCACGGGCTTTTGTTTAAAATTTAAGAGGCTTCCCCGTGCAAAATACCACTCTCTACGCCAGATTTCATGGCAATCTCCGAAACTATAACGCTTTATCGTTTATAACCGACGCGCTTAAAATATGCAATATAGCTGCGAGAAATACAGAGAAATATATAAATCTATAAGTTTATAGGCAAGTTATAGAATAAATAAATGAAAAATGTATTATTTTGAAACCAAAAATATTGCAAATTAGCGATACAACGAATGGTTCGTCGTCCATATAAATCAGCTCGTATCAAACGTAGTTGCAACATTGCGTTCGTCCCGTCGTCGCAAATTGCGTTCAACGTTGGATTAAATGCAAATTTCGGCCGCAATTGGTTCGGTCACGAATTACAAATCGCGTATTACGATTCCCGATGTGTTATTCGACCGTAATTATATCACGTCGGCGTTGTTAACATCGCGCCCGACCGTCCCGGTTACGCGCCGACCTCGACCGGTCAAAATGCGTTTCATCGCGCGCGAGTAGAAAAAAATGTAGGATCATGAAACTGTCGCAGACATAATTTAATCTTCGGCGCGAAGCACTCCACCAAACGACAGAAATCACGCTGCCAACAGCAAGTCAACACGAGCCAACAGCACGTCACACCGATGTTAAAGTAACGGTGACCTGCCTTATAACTCGGCCGGTGCATTATGCCGCCACACATCACAGCTATAATTTATTTCGTATTGCGGTCCTCGTCCGTATCGAACTGCCCGTCGATCCCGCCGGCTGGCTGCCCCGAGTTCGACGGAAACGCGCTGCGACGCAGTTTTATGATCGACGGGGTCGGACGAGAGGTGTCACCGGGTGTGTCATTCGGACTACAGTCGACAGCAAATGCATTCGGGATAATGCAACGGCTGCTCGCAAAATCAGTTAGGAATTCAGAGTGTGCAAAGCGTGAACCTTCACGAGGCTGACATCGAGATTTCTCGAAGAAATATACGAAAATACATAATTCTATTTTTATTTTAAATAACAAAAGCTGGTTGTGTCATCGATAATATGTATTTTTAATCTTCTAAAATTAAGATTGGATGGCAACTCCCTTCGCCGCGTGAAAGCGTTTTGTATTTTGCTGCAATTGTCTAAAGTCAATTAGTAAACTTTATTTATTATTTTTCTATCTATAAATAAACAAAGATAGAAGTTTCATGTAATTTACTTTTTTTACTCATTTTGTATATTAATTGGATAAAAAAAGGCTGAATGCAGTTTAACATTATAGAATGAAGTATTTTAGCTTTTCTGTTTTTTTTTTATATATATAATTAACTGTAAATGATTTAGTATAATTGAATCAATCAGTTATTCTCAAAGCATTTTTAATTTATTTCTTACGCTTTTCAATTATTAGATTCAATGAGTTGTAATGAGATTCGATGAGTTGACTGCAATCTTAATTAATTGATGATATTATTTGTTCAATTTAATTTACTTTTACATAAAAATCTTTACTTCTGTATATCACGCATAGCTTTGTTATACTAGCATATGTCTACAACTAGGAGTGACGAGGTAATTTAGACGGAACCTTATGTCACCGCACTTTTATACGTACGAAATGATGTTGTTAGGGAGTAATGTTCTCTACACAATGTGTAGCCATGCTGTGCGCCGTATTTTACCGTAAATAAATTCACATCCGGCAATCGTGACGGAATTCGGGGCGAGATTTGGCTAAAAGGAGAGCGCGATTCACGTACGGTCCGTCTAGCACCTGCGATGATCGCCGATGCATGTCGCCCTAAAATTCGTCTCTCACCTCCTCAGTCATAAAATTGAAGAGTTATTAGTACGTTAACGAGCGGTGCGGCTCTCCCCATTTATTTCCGATCTACTCGTCGAAGAGAATAACGGACGGATCGCTTCGCGTCATGCATTGTTCGAAAAACGGTGCGAAATTGAATTTTGAAAGAAGAATTGAATTTTACAGACTGGGAATATACGGCCGGGCATTGTGTCCGGCGATTGTAAGAGACGGACTGCGATGTTGACAGTTCCATGATTCTCGCAATATTCACAAATGGGAAAGTTAATGGGAAAGTTAATTAGGATCGTAATTATCAGTCCTGGTAAAAGTACTTTAAATATATTAAACACATTTATGTCGCAACAAAGTTAATTTTCTTTTTTAATTAACTGTCGCCTTCAATTTCCAGATAGAGTCTCGTAGATATTTCTCGTTAGTTAGTTATTTGCTAGAGACAGAGGAAAATACGCGAGTTCATCACCATTAAATTCAAGAACACTCGTTTCCCACAGGTGCGCGTCTTTGACGTAATCCGCACGCCGTATCCTGCAAGTGAAAACGATCTCAAATCTTGTAGCCTCCAATCGACCATGGACACGTAGGCGGATTACTCATTCGAGCAGAGAGAAATTCACTGATTCCATCGGATCAGTCAGATAGCTTTGACGTCAATATGTAGACCTTAGAGAGTGTTCGTCGTCGTTGTCGTCATTGGTACGTGTGTGACGTCGGTGGAATTGCATCTTTTCACAGGCGAAAGGCTTCCATCGGCTTGATCCGTATTTACGTACCAATAAGCGTAAAATTGGCCTAACTGCTCTGCGAGACGAGGGAGAGAGATAGAGAGAGAGAGAGAGAGAGAGAGAGAGAGAGAGAGAGAGAGAGAGAGAGAGAAAGAGAGAGGGAGAGAGAGAGGAAGAAAGGGTGTCGCGCAAGAGGCGGGCAATCATGCGTAATTGAATTCACCTTTGTGCGAAGGAGAGGGCTCCGGTTCCGTATGAATATTCAATTCCTCAATTTGCCGCGCGAGCATACACGTTCAATTTGGCGAGAAGCGTCAAGGAGTTACAGCGACGCGGCGGAGCGATTCAGGAGCGGTAAGACACCTTCGTCGACGACCAATTAGGATCGGGCTCTCGTGTACCGAGAGACAAACCGCTCCGTACCTAGTTTGACAGCGTGTTTCCGTTCGGCAAACACGTTCGATCTACCTTACGGTCTCTAGATATTTGTCTTCAAACAACGCGGTCACACCCACCAACCAGAGGGAGAGAAAAAGGTAGAAAGACTGAAAGAGAGAGAGAGCGGCGATACGCATCCGGCGTAACGAAAACAAACGTTTTATTAGGATTAATTGCGGCATGTACAGCAAGTAGTGAGAGTGTAACGACGAAATTTTATTGCCAGGAAGTCAGTCTCGCGCCGCACACGCGCACCTTTACGTAACGCACGTCGTTAGTTTCGCTCAGAACAAAGTGCTATTGCTACATAATGCGACGCGTGCAATGCTCCATTAATATTTACGTAGAATATATAGAAAATTTCTTTACATATATCGATGGTAAACACGCCGTTCGCAAAGAGAAGCGTATCATCTCACACGAGATTTAAACTCCCATTAAAATCTGAAAATTCCGTACCACTCTGATACGTTCGCGTTTTCTCGCGCATAAAATTCTAGCGATGTCTAGCAGCAATATCCTCCCACGAATTCACCGCTATTAATTTCTTACAAACAGACGTGCAGTCGTTTAAATAAACTGCTCGTGTAACGATTTTCCGGGCGGGCGAACGGGTGGAAACGCGGACGTTTGTGTTAAAGAGAAATTTTCGCCGTATTTTCCTACGGCGAACCCGGCCGGATTCACTGGCACGTATGCATGCACGTGTACACACCGAATGACTGTACTTTGGAGCGACTCCAGAGCCGAATTTACGCCGGTGTATAATGGCGTCGTGCGGGCATTACTTACACCCGATGATTACAATCAACAGCCATTCAGAGAAACAACCCCTCCGGGGCGTGTATATTCGCTGTTTTACTTTCCGTTTGAGCGATGCGAGCTGCCACGTGACCGCAATCACGGCGCTGTTTGTGGGTACTTACGCAACTGTTTAACAAATATACGGGGACGATGC
>NW_017259334.1:1550696-1553640 GCF_001594045.1 Atta colombica | reverse complement strand
TTTTTTTTTTTTTTTTTTTTTTTTTTTTTTTTTTTGATGGGATTACATGGATTAGTCGTACGTGATACGGGACCTTCACGAGTGGGCGCTGGATGGGAAACGATTTCGACGATATTCCACATATTAATTACGAACGATTCGCATCGACCGTCCGATGCATTAAGACTGTCTCGTCTTAAGCACGGCGGGATACTAATTTAATTCGCTGTGGTATTATTTCAACGATAAAATAAAGGAGCGCTGTTTCTCGTAAATAAGATGAGTTGCCATTCGGCAATCAGATTATTATCTCTGTGTTTATATGCCATAAATTTCAAGTATAGCGGGATAACTAAAATCGATGTGCATCACGTTAATACGCCATAATGAAATTGATAAACACTACTGAGGTTACATTGACTTTTGCATCGAAAGTAAACTGCGCAAAAGATATTGAGTAGGAAATATTACGCGGATCTGTCGCTAACGAAAAGTCTTCGAAAAATCTACCGTGAAAATAATGTTTTCCGCGGAGATGATGAATATTCAACATAGTTATATAGTGAAATCTATTAATTTATGAAAGGTCTGTTAATTTATATAAACAACAGCAACAAACATATAAACTTTCTTTTTTATTAATGTAAGTTTTACTCTCCTTCTCATTCACTCTCCTTCATTCTTTATCATTCGTTCTTTTGTGTGTGTGTGTGTGTGTGTGTGTGTGTGTGTGTGTGTGTGTGTGTGTAAAATTTATACATATCTACTTGTTCGACCAGCTCATAACAAGAGTATAAATCATGCCACGCGTATCCACTATACTTATTCAATGACACTCCTAATTTTATTTTTATGCTATTCATGATTGCATTTGTTATAAATTGCGCGACGAATAGACTTTCCTCTCGATGTCCTCTAGTTAGTCCCAGCTCACGTACAGATCTGACTGTTCGCCCCCTTCGTCGTACGTTGTTCACAAGTTGTAAAACAGGATGTCCAGAATGAGAGCCGAATAACGGATCGCTGTCCATGGGCATTGGATTTAAGTGACTGAGTGGCGCCGCGTCGCCTCCAGTCGAAAATCACCATGTCAGTTCCTCGTCCCGTGATAATCTACGACACGGCGATCTGCACCTCATGGGGATCGACATTGTCGTGCGAGGAAAAGCCGTGGAGGCAGCTGCCGGATTAACGTCACTTCGACTTGGATAACCGATGCCAAGAAGCGGTGAAAGGTTACTCGTAGATAGATGAACGCGATCGAAGGTTTCTCAATTTATTTATGGCCATATGAATAATGTCGGATGCATACGATCGTAAATAACAGAGATATAACTCGCCGTCATGAATTTTCTATCTAAAACTTACTTTACGTCGACACTATAAATTACAGTCAAATTTCATTGCTGTAAAATAAACAGCATCTGAGAATTACATAATCGAGAAAGTGCTTCGGTGAATTCAACATTAATTTTATCCAAAGATTTAATCATGAAAATTATAGATCTTACTCATTTTACATCTTATAAAATTAGTTTTAATTAAATTTAATGTATATAGATACATAATACTATTATCGCAACTATATTTCATTTAATAAAATGTTCAGCAACTAATCAACAAACAGCAGCTTCAACACATCACAAAAATTGTCGCTCGATTGATTAAATGTTTGCGCGTGCACTGTTCCCTCTTTGTTCGAAAATATTTCCCGTCGCTCGTATCGTTATACCTAAATCAGGCGGTACTCGTTGCGTGAAAAAACAGCGAGTTTCGCATACGCGCGCACGCCATTAGACGCGGCGCATTACATTTTGTTCTGCGTTTAATTTTGGCAGTTTTCGCCGGCTACGCTAACAAGCGTCGCGGGCGCCGCAGCGGTGGCGTGTAATTAACAGCACTAATTTTAATTGCTATGCAACAAAGAACGGATGAGCGTGAATTCCCATGGGACTCTCATGAGCGCTCCGTTGATGAACGATAATTTCGGCAGATTCGCGCTTTCGTCTTTTTCTCTTCTCTTCTCTCTATCTATCTCCTTTTCTCCACTTACCTCCCTTTCCATTCACTTTTGCCACTCGGTGATTATTCAATTCGATTCCTCATGGCACGAAAAAGGCGCTTCTCCCCACCGAAAGATACGATTTAATTCTCGTTTATGCACGAATTGCTGCAGGAAAGGCAGGCTTTATTCGCAAAACAAGGTTGCAATTCGGCTGTTGCAGTTTTTCGCATGAGAAAACACAGTAGAGACGTGGCGTGTAACTTCCCCCGACGCCCGAGCAACAAGGCATTTGCGTTTAATTGGCGGATAAAGTACGCTTAAACCCTATTGCGCCTCCTGTCATGTAAATAGCAATAAACAGAAACGTGAGCTATAGAATGAAAATATATTGCGGTTTTAAAATTATTTATCGATCGCGTCGCACAAGGCCGAAACGATCAGCTCGTTTCGCGAAATAAAAAATTTCGAAAAAGCTAACGATTGGGGTCGCCGACATCGATGAATTGAGGAAAACACGAGATAGTTCAGGGAAACGATATATATACAGTCTGAATAATCACATCGGACACTGATCAGTGACCAGACAGGTGAGCCAGCGATGAAAATCCCATCATGATGGTAGTCATGAATAAAAAATTTGTATTGGCCTATCAGGACATCTGGTTGACCAGACACCTCGCATTAAGGCTGATATCCAGAAACACTCTGCGAGATTGTTATGCCATCCCCGGCTTACTCTTCGCGTCGCTCTAACGCCCGCAAATTCGATGGTCCGAATAAACTACCCCTTATTGCCATCACTGATCGATTTCGATGAGAAGGGTAATCGAGCCTGTACTTTGTTAGTCATTTTTTTCGAGACAAAACTAGTAAAAGCGATCATGTGTGTCAAAAGTAATCGATTCGTATATCCGGTTATGTCTTCGTACAATATGTTTAAATATATATATATATATATAT
>NW_017259334.1:1542264-1550653 GCF_001594045.1 Atta colombica | reverse complement strand
TCTGGAAATTCTATGAAAATGAATCTTTTCCATAACGAGCTTAATTTAAAATTTGATCATCTTCTTCTTTGCAGATTCAATATACCCCATGCGCGTTTAACGGATATAAATGACGTGCCAAACGAATATAATCGTATTAAGTCGTCGTGACTAAAGTTTCCTCCCGCGCTGTTTCTCTCGATCTGACTCTATCTCGGTTTTTATCCACCGGATTTTAATCTCGTAATGTCAAAGCCGTGCTTGGATATTGAGGATCATTAGTCAAACTGTCATACTGATATTAATAGTTCGCGAGTATCGTAGTATGCACTTCATGGAAATGCATTTCATTTATTTCCCGTCAGTAAAGTGACATTGTTGAATGACTTCGGCCTCTTTTCCTGATTTTTCCCTCGACATCTCGGGTATCCGTCTTACGCTGTGCTTTTGCGTCACTGGTTCTAGAAGACGGTGAATTTGCACCTTTCCGCGACGCGAAATCACTTTACAGGCTATTATAGAGAAGGCAATATTAAAGGCGATCGAAACAGGGTTCAGCGATGGATGTCGTGCAACTACATACGATTATAGCGAAATATTAAAAAAATATTATATATATATATATATATCGATATTGTCAATAATTAAAAACTATTATGTTAAAAATATTTTTTAATACAAATATTTTCAAATCAATAAACTAACAAATTCATAAGATTGAAAAGGAAAAAGTATACTGGCTAATAACTTAATTGAATTTATATTAATTATTTTTTAATTGCTCGTTATAGATCATTAACCCTGCAAAGTAAAAATATTTTTTATTTAGCGATTTTTAATATATATTAATATTACATCAAATTAACGGATTTTTAAAATGTCATTTAATATGGTATATTTTTTCTTATCTAAAATCGACTAAAAATATCATTTATATATCTTTTTAATTTTTATATTTCTATTTTTTCTTTGTGTGTATCTCCCTGTGTTGTTGTTTATAGAAAAATTGATGCAACCGTTGACGAAAATTATTTATTTATTACCGTTTCAGACATATCATTTGAAACGTGAATGCGATTCATTACTAGAAAATGCACCGGTAAGCGCTGTGACTCATAACTCGCGCCGGTTGACATGCGCCGAGTAATCTAAGGAACATACATTCCCTTATAAAAATAGTTCGGCCATTATTCTATCATCGTGACCGCGGACACGTTTCAATTGCAGCTCGATAAGATTCTATCTCATTATTTCACCTATTGCTATCCGCTATCCGCTACCAGGATCTGTAGCTGTACAAAAGAACATCGCAGAGATAAGATAGCCACAGCTGTAAAATCAAAGCTCGATATCGTGGCTTTGGAATTCACGGCGGAACAATCTGATAAAATTGAACAAGTTTACGCGCCTCCTTTGAATTGATTACATACCGAAGCGTATATTCATTTGAGCATTCATTGAATGTAAGATTTCGAAAAAATATATAGAGCTTTAATAACGCAATTAAATTAAAAAATTAAATTAAATAAATAATAGTACTTTTCAGAAAAATCTATTAATAAATTAAAAAGGAATTTAAATTAATATAATATAATACAAGGATAAAATAAATCGCAATATTGCTAGCAGTATTGCAGCAGAAGCCTATCACGCAAAACATGGAATACTGATTTTGAGTGAAAAGTATTTCGCGGTACAGGGTTAGTGCATCATTTGACTATATTTAACTTTGCAAACTACATCAAGACTGACTTCCCATATTGTAAAAGAGACACACCGGCTGTTGTATACGGAATAATTAGCAGCGTTGTGTAAGGTGTATAGGGGATCTAACAAGGTTAGCTAGTCTGACTAGTGTGGGGGCCTTGCGCGCGAGAAGGCGCTCCTGCGAACCGCACTGTCGGCTCCTCCGTGAGGGCCCAACGGTCAGATGACTCATCGGGGCCCGGATATAATAATGCTCACGACGACGATGATGATGATGCCGGCGGCGATCAGGAGACCCCTTCCATAAGCTACCCCCTTAACAGTAACGCAATTCAGCGAGCCCCACGTGTACGATCGAGTTCTTAGTCATCAAGTTATCCGGAACCACTATCTTCTTTCTTCTTTTTTCTCCTTCTTCTTCTTCTTTTCTCCCCCATACTGTTTCCACCACCTGATCCATGCACGTGTAAAATAGACGACTAGAAGCAGCTATGTCCAGGTCAACGTACGGCACAAATTCGCTGCCGAACGCGTGAGTCATCGTGCGAGAGCCGTGCAAACGACGCTGCAGGAACGCAATGTGTGGGCATTTAGGAATACATTTGATGTTTGGCGGATCTTCCTGCCGGAATGCGAAGTATTTTTTAGGTCGACGACATCGACATCTATCGCCGCCAACGTTGCCAGTGCATACGAATACATTAACCCGGCGCGGCGGGCTGGCGGGGACATTAATTTTTATAGAGTCGGAGATCGAGAGATGTCATCGCCACCGTCGGTCCGGATGAGCAACATTTCGCAACTCGTACGAATAGTGTTTCACAAAAAACGGTAATTATAAAATTGAACAGTAGTGTGTAAATTGATTAATTCGGCATTTATTGCCGATTAGATTCTACACACTTGTCTTCTCTTTGCGAAATAAAGATTTTATTTTTGCTATTTACAAACTCGACAAAATTAGAAAGAGATGACAGTAACAAAAAATTTATAAAAATTAGAACATATTGGATTAATCTTGAAATTACATAACTGTAATAAAACGCCAATATAAATGTTTTCATATTAATAATCCAAAAGATAAATTCATGAAAAATTTTTCATATTATATTTGGATACATCAATTTCGACTTTAAAACATCAAAGAAAATGCCAGTTAAAGAAACACGAAGGAAATGTATTCGAGTATGAAATGGTCTCTTCGTTAGCTCTCAAACGAAAAATGTCGGAAACTTCCTGCATACGTAATCGGGAAATTCCTTGCCAGAGCAAGGACCATGTTTTCCGGATTGAAATAACAACATTTTTATTCGTTCTTTACCAACAATGGTGACTTGAGCAGTGCGGCTACGAGAGAATGATATATGTGTGCAAGTAGAACACATCGCTGCTAATTGATTAATCGTGTCCATCAGTGCGCCAGAGAGAAAGATAGGGAAGTCGCGAAAAGCCGAAGGCGATGGCCGAGTCCGCGCTTATCCGAGAATCATTTTTTGCATGCTAGTCGTACTGTATCGAAGTAAGTGGTAAACTAACTGAAAGTACCATTTCACTAATTACGCGAGCATAAAAATACAAATTAACGCTATTTGTTACGACCGCAGAAAATGATTCAATAATCGATGGTTCGCTACTAATTTATTTTTTATCTGTTTATCATTTCTTTTATCTTTAATTTATCTCTGGTTTTTCTGTGTTGATGCTATTATTTTTATGAATCTTATTTCTTGTACAGATTTTTTAATTTGATTAGAATTTCTTTATATATAATAGATACAAAATAATAAATAAATGGATAGAAATATGTTATTATTGAAATAAATATAGATCGAGAATATACATAATTATAAAAATATATTAAAACTAAAATTTATATGTAATATAAATTGATATATAAGCATAGCTGAAATAACAAATCTCTTTCTCTTTCTCTCTCTTGCATTATTCTTCTTTTTCTTTTTGCTTGTTTTTTTACTTTCACTATTTCTGTATCTTCGCCTGAAAACCAGTAACTGATGAATCGTTTGGCAAAGGCCCGTTCCTCAACCTCGGAACATAAAGAGAGAAGGGGAAATTGCACAATCAGACATTGCTCTCTACGAGTGGACGACGAAGTTCCTAAACATGACGCATAACTCAGGCGGATGAAACAGAGATAGGTGACACAATTTCACTTACGATTGGCGAATTAAAACTGTAGCTACCGCATTGCCCTCATGAGAAAGCAGCTTCGCGGTGCGATAAGATAATCACAAATAATTATGTCGGATTAATATTATCTATGAATATTGGAATCACAGAATTCTCGTAGTATATACACACATATCACAATTTGTGTTTGAGAATATTTATATTAAAAATAGATTTATCTTGTGGAAAAGTGAAACATGATAAAAAGAGATTTGATATTTGCCGAGCGACGAAAAAACGCCAAGTTATGAAATAACATTACGATTGAAAATACGATAGAAGATCGATGAATCATACACTATTTTTATATATACGAAATCTGATAAGTCCAAGAGGAATTTATACATTGCACAGATGATAGTGTATTATGATTACACCGATACATTTGCAACTATGTGTCCCGATATTTCACGCATGATTTAATAAGTGAAATCAAATAAAATCAAATTTTTGTAACGGTCATTCTAGTTTCTTTTATATAAGGAATCTATTTAATTTGGAGTCAACACTTCGTAAACATTATTCCGATTTAAATTCTACTTTATTGTATTAGTACTTTTGACAATAGTTAAGATATATGCCTTCCATCTGTTTGCTTACGATAAGGTAATTCCTACGTCAGCGTCCACGCAGTGAGAGACTTGGATTTCCCCGGTGCATTTTGTTCTGTTCGAATGAGCCACTGAAACAGCGAACTAACGAGTGCACATATTCCTGCAGGCAAACGATGCAAGCGAGCGTTCGCCACTGTCGTGTCCGTATTTGCGAATCCTACCAGGCTGGAAAAAATCCAGGTATCTCTCTAATTATTCATCATCGCGTCCGAAAGGGAAAAAACGAAAATTGGTGAGTCCGCTCGTTTCCTCTCTCAGCTAATACTTTCATTCAAAGAGGATTCCGGCAGCCACGGTTGCCGGTTAGGATTAACGAGGACTCTATACTTCTCTTCTTTATTTCCTTTCGGTGAAAAATATGTTTTCCCCGAGTTGGCGGTAAAGCAAGCGAAAGAGGGCCACAATTCAAACCTGTTTCAGGAAGCTCAAACTCATCGAACCGGAATCAGCTTTAATCTGTATTTAAGTATGACGAAAATAATTAAAATATATTCAGTTGTAAAAATTTTCTTTTGTGTTATTTCACAAAACCTTTCATCGTAACTTTTACCATTAAATATTATATTTTGGGGGGTATTAAGCGTAAAATATCCACCCGTTTTCGTGACCGTAAATAAAGGGGAATAAATTAGTGATATTATATATATAAAGTACTGGTAAATCAGTGATGTTAAAAAGCAGGAGAACAACAAATTTGTAAAATGTCATTGACTCATTGCGAGAATACGCGAACATGGAGAGATAATGAGATGGAGTGAAAAGAAAGGAAACGATAAATGACGTAGCATTTCTGACCTATAATTTTGGCAGAGCAACTCCCTTCTTACGAATGCGGTAGATAATACCAACTTTCGAGAACTTCCACTACAACCGCCAAAAATGACAAATATGGCAATACACAAATCTTTTCGACATCATTATATAGTGCTGCAAATTTAAACCGCAAATTTCTTTAATCAACGGATTCTTTGTCCAATTTAAATTATTCTTCCTAATATTAATCACATCTTACGTCTTATGTGTTAAATCAATGAAAATTATTTAAAATTGCACATCCTTACGCGGAATGATCATTTTCGTAAAATTAACTTTTACAAATTAAAATTTTAAAAAGATACATCGAAAAAACGCAAAAAGTCGAACGACAGATATATGCAAGCCATCAGGTGCAATCATACAGGTCAAATCATGTTGAAAGCTCCCATCCAGTGCATATGAGAGAAAAAGAGAGAAGTAGAAAGATCTTGGAGCGGAGTAAGAAGGAAGTAAAGATCGACGTAGTCTCACTAACCCATAATTTCCGAAACAGCTCCCTCCAGGCTCTGAGCAGTAGACGAGAAGTGGTAGATGATTTCTTTGGCGTCCCTTATACCTGGCCTCTTACCCTGCTCTACCCACCTTCGCGTATCCCGGGGTCAAAGAACGTCTCTTATTCTCCGTTATTGCGGTCTGAGGACCGCGAAAAGAAAAATATGCGAAGAAATTTTTCGTATATTGCGTTTGCAGTGCGAACTTAAAATAATTCATCGTTACTTTTTGGCTTCCCTTAATAATACCATGTAACGCCCACCGATTACGCGCGCGTTGACCATCGCCGTCGGCGATTTCCCATACGGCAACACCATAGGGCACTTCTTTCTCCGTCTTTGTTTCTCTCTCTCTCTCTCTCTCTCTCTCTCTCTCTCTCTCTCTCTTTCTCATCCTATTCATTCCCTCGCGTCTTGGTCTATTCGTTGATTTCTCTTTCTTCCACTGGTCAGGCATTGCTCTCGCGTTTATTAAAATGCATCATGTAGAAGGCGCATCGGAGCATCCCTATTCGTGGCTCCCATAACAAAATTACTGTAATTAGCTTCTCCCTCCTACGCTAACCATCACTCTAGCTTGTGCCCTAATTCTATCCTCACGACGATCCACAGAAAACGCATGCGTTTTGCTACTCTCGTTTTGCTCGTGCATCACAACACGATCCAAGGTTGCTTTCCGATTCTTCATAATTGTTTTTTCCGTGAATCGTGTCGTTTTGGAACGAGACGATCTAACGGCATAATTTCTAGTTCCTTGTATTGATTTATTCTATATTGTCGAGCATCTATCATTTATGAGAACTTTAATCTGCCTGTATGGCCTTAAACGATTCTCTTTTCTAACTTTATGTTGTATTTCTCTGTTGAGAGTCTCTTACAGAGGTCGAGTCAAAAAGGATTTTATGGCCAATAAAAAATCCAGTTGCTGGCTATAGTGTGCTTCTACAAAAAAAGCGTATCGTTTTCATTCCATCAGATCCGTCTATCGATGTTATTCCGATATACTGAATGTCTGTTGGTCGCCATACCCTATAATTACGTGACTCAAATAATGCTAATGTAATTTTGTTCTAATAATCGATCATTTTGCATTCTTTTATTTTTATCGTTTGAACAGCCGCATTTTATCATTGAGTACATATTGCGCGAAATTATTGAATAAAAAGTAATAAAATTTCAATATATCATTGAATTTTATTTTTTGAAATATCCAATATATTTTTTAGAATCTATTATATTAGATAAAATAAAAATTAACAAAATTTAAATGCTATATATTTAACCACTAAATCTAGTTTCTATAATAAAATTATATACAGATTATTATATATGAATAATATTATGATGATCTCAATATTCAGTTCAATATATTTTACAATTTATATTACGTTGCATTATTGAAACATTATTATTCACTGACTGTAAAATAAACTAATCCAACATGATAATAATATATCTGTTCAAAGTATTCCAGTAGAACTTGCAAATATGACACAACAGAGATTTGCATATCAGCTTCCAAAAAAATACTTTTCTATATAAAGACATCATTAGTCATATTGATTCAAATTTCTTGACAAACTTTGAGTATTCGAGCTTTTGAAATTAGCTTCTCCCATTAGAAATTAATAACCCTTCCTCCCCTCCATTTTTTTAGAGTTCGAAGGAAAAATTGAGTTTTAACTAATGTTGGGATTAATTTCATAGAGATCCAAGCGGAGTTTTTCCAATATGTTAGAAATTTGTCGATGACTAGTTCATTGTACGAGTTTCAAAATTCTCGGAAAAACTCATCCGATTCGACGAACCTTCAAGATCTTTCGCGCAGAGAAACGAAAGGTCTATCTTTTTTGTCCTCTCTTCCTCTTTCTCTTTCTTTCACAAGGAGATCTCCTGAAGATAGAGGTTTTGTCGACCAGTTTCGAGACCAGTTTTAGAGAGTCCCTTCCCCAGCCCCTCACTCCCCTCTTTCTCTCTTCGTTCTTCGCTTCAATGTTTATTGCACGAAAGGCTATTTATTGTAAAATCTTTTCAGAAAATACCTTAACAGAAACGAATAGTAGAAAAAGAAGAACAGAGAAGGAAAAAGGAGAGAAAGATTAGAAAGCAACACAAAACCAGATGTAACATCGTCATGGATTTAAAAAGCCCTTGCAAAATCTTTTGTGTGCTTCGAAAACTACTTATAGGTGTACCACGCAGTCTGGAACTGTCGGCGACACGCTGAGTATTTTACCGTAGGGTATTTTATCGTAAGGTCAATTCCCTAGGCTTTAGGCTTAGGTTTAGGTTTTATAAATGTGTTGGTATAAAATGAAAGGAACAAAAAATAATTTGACTAAATTTGATTATAATTACGTCAATAACAATAAGTCCAATTCTGTGTTGTGCATATTGGACGAATTGTTACAAAGCAATTCTGAAACAAATATTTTTTCTTGAAAAAATTTTTATAGTCAAATTAAAAAGAGGTAATGATAATTGTTGAATGTAAGAGATTATGATATAGATAAAATTTATTTTACAAAGTCATTTCAAATATAAAGAGTCCTTGAAAAATCCAATTATTGATATAAACAAGTTACTTTTTTC
>NW_017259334.1:1538676-1542164 GCF_001594045.1 Atta colombica | reverse complement strand
ATATATATATATATATAATATTTTGATGCATATAATAAAACATTTCTATATTTTTTTAACGATTATCAATATATTGCATCTCACGCATTTGTTACAAATAGATTCAAGGACAAGAATATATTTTCAAAAACTAATTAATTTCTCTCTCTCTCTCTCTCCCCCCTCCCCCTCTCTCTCCAATTTCATAATGCCGTCGAAACTCGTTCTTAAAAAGCACACGAGATGAACGACAAGTTTAGAACCCGATAACGCACACCTATGTTTTGAAAAAAAATTGGATAGGGACATAGAAACAAGGATGTAGAAACAGGTAGAGAGGAGATGGAAGAAACGAGAAGTTACTATGTGTGAATAGATACCTGCTGATACCTGTTGATACCTGTTCTAACTTGCACCTGTGTATTTCAGGTCAAAGTGTGCAGTCTCAGCTGCGAACACAGACAGTAAATAGACACAGGTAGAAAAGAGAGGATATTTTGCTCCAAAATTCTATTATAGTCAATGGTTGACTGATTTCTGCATCCCTATTGTGTTGTAAAAAAAACCCATTACTTTTAGTACTGCATTCGCATCGTTCCCTTTTTACTTCAATTTAAAGTGTTTTGTTAAGGCAATATTTCACGAATTGTATCCGACCGAACAAATTGAACGAATATATTTTAAATATTGGACAATATCTAACATTCCCGCTGATGCACACATGTACAATATATATGTGTGTACATAAAAAGTACAATTTCAAAACCGGGTCTCAACGGACTCCGGAAAATAAAAAGCGGGATCTCGTAACGTGAGACGGGAACGGTAACGACGACGACAGCAGTGGCCATAAGAATATTAAGACTGGTCTTAAAGAGGTAAAAAAAAAACTCACGTCCGTCTGGCTGTCTGGTGACTGTCTGGCTACATATCCGTGCGTTTTAAGCTGCATTACTAATATTACTAATTGAGGATCGTTATTTTCCATTATAATTAACGAGACAACAGCTCTAAAAACGTCATCCAAAAAATTACTTTCTTCATTTAAAATAGTATTATTGTTTTTTATCATGCTCGAAAGAGCTACTTATCTAAGTACCTTCTTAAATAGCAAGGTGACGTCAAATTTTGATAACATCTTACGTTTTGAACGTCAATAGAACGTTATCTTTTTTACTTAGGTAGTGTGATTATTACGGAATAATCAATATTAGAATTTTATAAATTTCTAAAAAAAAAACTTTTAAAAAATCAAGTACACTGAAAAAAATTTCTGATTGAAAATGAAGAAATCAGAATTTTTTGATTAAATTTATTAGAATTCTAATTGAGATAAAACCGGAATTCTGGTTGATACGATATTTCTGATAAAATCTACTATTCTCGAATTCTTATTCTTATTAAAACAATTATATAAATCAGAATTCTAATTATCTCAACTAGTAATCTAGTAGATTTAACCAGAAAATTCTGATTCATCTGTTTTTCATCAGAATTACTATTTAATCCAACTAGACCATTTTTTTCAGTGCAGAAATGTAAGAATACTCCAAAAAATAAATCTTCGTAAATCTTCGCTACACGATGTACTATGTTTCGCAAGTAAGCATAAACCATAATATGCTTTCGCAGATTACGAGTATGTTCATAAGCCATTGTATTCTTATGCATGTTTAATAAATCACACACATTTTTGGCTTGATGTATATAATAAGAGATAAATAAGTTTCCGTCATGTATATTGTCACTTTCAACCCTCTTTATTTCTTTGTTTCTGAGAAGAGATTGGGCGAATATCTCTCGAATATTTTATGATTTCTTGTGAAATATATTGAAGAATATTTATAACCCATTCCGATGTCAGCCATTGTTGGCACGTTATCGAGTAGAAATATCAGTTGCCCCGTGCAACCTCATATCCTGCATGAAAAATCTTCCTTCCCATTTCCTGGCACATTTCCTCCCGAAACCGCCGCCGATCATGGCGTCACATCTCGCCATTTCGTGCGAAATTAACGAGATCGCGCCGCACGAAAATGCAAGTTGGCAGATCCGGCCGCGATTAGAAGCGCATTATTACCGAATTATGCCATGGGCGACTTCCGGCCCAGAACATTTCTTAATTACGCCGCGTTACAAGTTAAAACGCATAGCTAACCAAGACAAAAAGACTGATTATGGTCAGAGACCTTGTATTTCTAAGAACGAACAATGTTGAGAATGTAGTCGTTGAGAAATTTTTTTAAAAATTGAGTTTTATTTCATTAAAACAGGCAGAGAATGTTTTGAGAAATTCAATATTAGGTTTGTGGACACATTTGAAACTTGAAGTGAGATACATATGTGTTTGAGTTTAATATTTAGCGAAAACGAGAAAAAAAATTCTAGTCTAGTCTAGGAATAAAAAACAGACTTCTTATCATCTTACCAAAAGTGAAATTTTATAACTGATGTTATTTAATTTTAGATATCATGTTATATTTTCATTGTAAACATGTATAAGTCTATAACGTATCACGTCTCAATATCACCACAAAAAGATTATATATTTTTCGAGCACTGTAATAGAAATGTTACATCAGTCCATTTCATAAGAATGCATAATGGATTATATAATATTATATCTCTAAGCAACATCTGCAAATAATTTAACTGTCAACATTCATTCGAAATTGTAAACTTTTTAAAGACACTGGCTCGCATCAGAAATGCATCTGATTCAACTGAGACGTTTCCAGTGTGCGATTAGAATCCCTCCGGTGGCCTTGGCAGCCGAGCAGCGAGAAAGACAAAGGATTCTTGCGGGTGGAATTTGCGAGGATCACTCGTCTCGTCTTGTTCTCCGATCGCGTGACTGGCCAGAGCTAGCGCACTCATAATAAGGTTACGCGATGCACACAAGCATGGAGTAAGAGCTTGTGGCCGGTGGCGTCTTCACTAATTCGTTTCTTCGGGTGTGAGTCATCAGATTCATTTCCTTTCAGTCACCGCGGGATACACTCGATACTTTTCAATTTCAGCAATCAGATGGGACGAAAGAAATTTTGCGGCGAAGGCTTTAAATTGTTGGGTCAACCGGTTGCTGGATACGTACCTGCTCAAAAAATCATATCTAACGTCTGATTCATCTCTTCTGAGTAATCTACTTGTTATTTCGCTGAACCTGCTTCAGTACACCTTTCATCCGATGAGTCAATGATTACATTTGTACACAAAAACAAATAATGTCAATTATGTAAAACTGTTTATTTCTAACATTTAAAATTCTTTGTTGATTTTAAGACTAAAGTAAAATTTATTCGAAAAATAATATTATGATAGGATGTGTATGTGCGCGCGCGCGCGCGCGCGCGCGCGTGTGTGTGTGTGTGTGTGTGTGTGTGTGTACTGTTAGAAATGTAACTACGAACTTTACATGTAAATGAAGTTCGTAATTATGAACGAAATTAAAAGTAATGAATAATTTAACTGAAAATTAAGTTACAATAATTACTTAAATGTAATGAATA
>NW_017259334.1:1538275-1538576 GCF_001594045.1 Atta colombica | reverse complement strand
AAATTTTATGAAAAATAATTAAATTTTATGTACACAAATATACTTTTTAATTATAAATATATTAAATTTAATGTAATGTCATGAAATAATAAATTCAAATTGTGTAACTTAATGAAATTTTAGAACATTTCTAACAGTGTATACGCGCGCACACACACACACACACACACGCGCGCGCGCGCGCGCACATCTTTCTCAAGATTTTTTTTTTCAAAGCAAATAATCCCTGCATCATTTGTTCTTAAAATCAAATATATTTTACATAATAAAATTAAATAGTTTATCATATATATGTCTCTAA
>NW_017259334.1:1533984-1538175 GCF_001594045.1 Atta colombica | reverse complement strand
TGTGTGTGTGTGTGTGTGTGTGTGTGTGTGTGTGTGTGTGTGTGTGTGTGTGTGTGTGTGTGGGTGTGTATGTGTGTGTATAGTTATCTTAAATCATTTCCCTACGTTTAAAAGAAAAATATTGAAATAATTGATGGACAAAATTCGAATAATTAATCGATTCATACAAGAATCAATTAATATGTCTTGTGAAAAATATTATATTATATTATATTTTTCGTATTCTTATATATTTTATGTTAGTTTAAATAATCGAAAACATATTTAATCAAATAATTTCATATTATCTTATCATCTTGACTCTTTGATTTTGATCTTATTATTAAGCTCTTATTATTAAGAATGCTTTAATCTATCAGATTTTAAAATCATTCAAATAACAATTGAATAAAATAAGGGAGATGTTACATTTTTATTAATAAAATGTCAGGAGAATGCAGATTATTTTAATAATTGCGTCAGCTTTTCTCCCCACTATACGAATTTTTCTTCGCACTACAATACTTCCTCCTTCCCACCCGAGAATAGAACGGTCCTTTGGTACAAAAAAGACGAAGGGTAAAGAGAAATAGATAGATAGAGAGAGAGAGAGAGAGAGAAAGATTGGAAACACAACATATATGCCAATAGCAGACAAAGATCGCGCGCAGGTATAGCTCAACATTGCCTGATCTATTTCTTATGTGACTACAGTGAGTCGTTATTGGTCAAAGTAGACACAAGTCTTTTACTTTTGTGCTTTTCTTCAGTTACAAAAAATTCTTCTTTAGGTGAAGAATTAATAAAATGAGCATATAATTGGATGATTAGCTTCCATAGAATCAATCCTTGTCGACATTTAAGTGGTACTTAGAAAGAAGTTCAGTTATTTCCAGAAATTATTGTTTTTGTTGTGATCTTACGTTACATCTATGATAACACAGGTAAACATCATTTAATTTCAAATCTTTTAGAAATTAACTTCAGAATTATCAAAATTCGATAGAAATGAGAACGATAGATACATTATTTCGATATAACATTATTATAACAACATATTCAAGCATCTTTATGCAAAAAGAAAAAACTTACAAACTTCTTCTTTCAATTTCCTATTATTTTTTTTATGTACATAAAAGCTTAGAGAATAAAAGACGAGATACTCCCTTTTCTATCTTTCTCGATACAAGTAAATAGAATTATAAAAGACGAATGATATACGCATATAAAAGTTAACACGCATACACGTAAAATAAAAACCGCAACTTAATGATAGTGCATCGTATTCAAGGTCATTTCTAAGAATCGCATCATTCTGTCGAGCAGCGAACAAGACAAATTATAAAAATTATTTCAGCGTTGTGGTCGTCTACTACTACTCGTCACGGTAGAATGATTAACGCGATCGAGGATCTGTAAAGTTGGCACGACATTCTATTAATATGAAAAAAATAATGACAATTTTTCGACATTTTATACTAAAAAACCAAAATTGAAAATATGGTGTGCTAATGTTAGTTTCTTTTTCCATAAAAAATACGAAACTTTTTTTATTTTAATAACGAACTTTAAAAAGTCCTATTGGAACTGTCATTATTCTTTTCATATTAATAAAATATCGTGCTAACTTTACAAATCTCGATCGAAGAATTTCAGATAAGATCCTCTCTTATTATTATGACTCAATATTATTACGACTCGATATTTTGAAAGTTTTATCATATACAATACATGTTTTATTTTTTCCTAAGACGTATTTGAATTTTTTAGATGTTATTCACTGCCAAAGCACATTACCTCATTACTTGGTCAAAGAAAATTAAGCAGGTAAGATTAAAATGTTCTAATCATCTTGAAATTTTCCCCGCGGGGCTTCTTCCGAAAAAAGATATTTTACGTCATGCATCAAATTATATTGCAAAATTCATCGCAAAGTATCGTGTAATAGAAGCGATGTGAAACAGTATTTTATGTTACGCAAAAAGAATGAAAATAATTATTACGTTAACTATGCGTGTAAATAGGTATATTAGCAACATTTTATTGTAGTATGCACTGGGAATGAAAAAGATGGTTAGTATTTGTGTCCCGAGAAATTAGTCGATGATATGGTCTTGTCGTGGCTAAACTGCACTCGTCTCTATTGGATCTTGATGATAGCTAGCGGCAAATACTTATCCTCAAGTATATATGTGTACCTTGATATTAAGCCCTCACAGCTGGAAATGTATATCCATGCATCGGTACTTAGTCAATTATTGCTCGTTTGTTTGCATAACCATTTTTGTGTTGAACGTATAACTTTTTATGGATATTTTAGCAACTCATATTGGACAGGATAGCTCTCTGCTATCACGCAGTAGCATAATATTGAACATTATGGGCGATTTTGTCAATAACAGGTTGTAAGACAATGTAAATCAAGCTCCGCTGTCGTGCGTAAAATTGAAACTGCATCAGTATCGGGCGAAAAACCAAGATTGTCCCCTGAGACGTTTATTAAACTCGTCTCATCGTGTGCATAAAAACGTCGATAGGCGATCGAACCGTGATAAAAACGGATTTTGTGCAGAAATTTTGTCCGCGATCGTAACTACATTCGATATTTATCGTGACGGTTCACGGCTCTGCCACCTCTTAAAAAACCGCAAGAACGCGGCAGACAAGAAACCTTGCGGCTAAAGAGCGACGATTTCGTTACCACATCCGCAAACACCCTCGCGAAGTTCCGGTCTTACGATCCATCATTTGCGTCCGGCTATCATATCATTCTCTGGTACATGTAATAGAGAGAATAACTTCACCGTAACGATGCAATTTCTTTTTGTTTCAATACAAATAATTTTTCTCCCAAAATCATTTATCGTGTCGGATTTATGTGTCTCCTGGCCCAACACTTGGTAAAAATGATTATTCACAATTAAATCGAGATCGATATCGATGACGAGCATAAAACACGTATGCTCTCATTTCCTTTTAAAGGTAGAAACGCCAATTTGCACCGTCTGGCGACCTGAAAAATGACGCGATAATTACAGATGTCGAAGCACGGCGAATGGAGGTAATTTCATATAATCTTCGCGGTCGTAGTTCGACCATTTCGAGAAACTAATTCGTCGCGACTTCCCCTTGACACTGGGATTCACTTATCGTGAAAATCACCGTAATACAGTGCGTCAATGTGTCTCGAGGGTTTCGTGACTAACATTACAGAACATTCTCCGAGTGAAGTTCTTTCACTCCAGCAGTTAGCGCGCACGTAGGCGATGGTTTAAAATTACAAAATTGCGGATATTAGTCGTACGGTTGCAGCTGCGTGTTGAATCTATATGTATATGCGTATACGTACACCTACATTACTTCCATATGAACATGAATTATGAACGCATTGAGTTTGTTTGAAATGTTAACTTGCATTTATCATACTTCTTATTTTATCTAGTTATCCCTCTCTCGAGTGGTTATCAGTGCAGACAACGTACTGTTTGCTTACTGCTATAATATAAATGCATTGGATTTAAAGATACCAAATTTTATGTATTATTTATCTTTATTTATATACACTGCGAAAAAATATAAAATTATATAAACAATAAGCGTAAAAATTACGTATAATGGAAATTAATACTATAAATTGTGTGATTTTTATATTTGTATGTTATTTATGAAGTTTTACGTACTTTTTTATGATGCAAAAGATTTAACGTATGCACGTTTTTAATTATTATTGATAATAATTTAATTAAAAAATTTTATTTGACTGCAATCAGTTACGAATAATACTTAAAACGCAAACGGAAGTCACGAGAGATTATAAAAGAAATATGTGCCTACGATTTCTTGACTCTATTGTTTTCAGCTTCTCCCCTCCCTCTTTTTTTTCGTTATCACCAAGTCATCACAAATACAATGAAATCATAGGCCATAGAACATCTGTGAACTACGTATTATCGATATATTCGGTTTCTCATTTCCTCTGGCCGATTTGAAGATCTAATATTTGCAGAAAACGAGCGTGCGAAATCTGGTTCGATGAACTGCCGGAAAGGGTGAATGTACCAATGACCCGATAAAAATGATAAGAAATGCAATTCGTAACATCAACCTGATAAGTTGAGTCATCTTTCGTCCGGATGATTCTCATGTCATGCATTTTTCTCACACTGCCGTCCATTCCGTTCGTAGGAGAAAAGAGGGGGGGAAATACAGATA
>NW_017259334.1:1528971-1533884 GCF_001594045.1 Atta colombica | reverse complement strand
TATATATAAGATAGTATGATAGAAAGAAAAAAAAGAAAACAGAATTTCTCGTACGTAACCGCGATTAAACATCTTCGTTCTTGACAGTCACCCATTACAGGGATCGTTTAATAACGCTGCTCTTGCCGTTAACCTCGTAAATGATGGCAACAGTGTGTTCGTAATATTACGGGAGACATGAAACTTGTTCGAACATGTTCGCGATAGACGCGTGTCGCGACGAGCGATAACGCTCTTTCCCGCCGCGATAATTGCCTCGATAATTAAGGCGCTTTGTTGATTGAAAGAGAGAGAGAGAGAGAGAGAGAGAGAGAGAGAGAGAGAGAGAGAGACCTTAAACTTTAGATATTTCTTCTTTCTTAGAGCGTTCTCGTGATCGAACAGGTGAATCAAGTAAATCACCCTCTGATTATATCATTCAATTTGAAAAAATTAAGCATAACGCAAAAACACTTCTCAAAATGTAGATAATACTCAATAAATTTTGTTTACGTGGTCTAATTTATGTCAATCGATGCGTGTGCTGCAGATAATTTAAAGAACGAGAATTAGAATCAGACGCATAAATGGTTTTACGCTTTCATCAGCGTCTCTGGATATTAAACCAGAAGCTTTAAATCATCATAGTGATGTGGACGGGCATGCTTGTTACTACATAGACATGCATATGCACAGAATAAGGAGCCTCTGTTAGAATTCCGCAGAAGCTGACAAATGAAGATATAGTGTATTTCGCTTAGTTGCGAACACGACATAATTTATATACGCACGGTGTTATAATCTATTATCGCGTTATTATTATCATGTTACTATCACGGGATAAGCTCGTTCCACGGCGGACTTTAGCAAAGCCGATTTTATGTCGCGAGGCTTTTAAATGCTTTGCTTTCCTTCACAAAGTATTTTTTATTTACTGAAATTATATCGTAAAGAATTATGTCGATTCGAGATCCTGTCCGATTTGTGTAGTTAGAAACGAAGTAGCGCAGGTTCCCAAATCGATGACCAACACCCACGCGATCGCGGTGGTTGTTTTAAAAATGTACAGTACGGAGCGCGTACGTGGTGCTACCGGTTTTAAATCTCGGTCGCTACCGGACAGCGACCGATGCTACGCAGCACGATGCTTCATATTGAAATAAAACGATGCGACACCGCTGCGAAAGATCAGGAAGAAAGGGTTCTAGATTGCGAATCGTTAATCGCTAAACGGGAATATCGTTAATCGTTGACCAGTGTCTCTATGACAGTAACTCCAATTAGGTGGAGCTGAAAGGCAGTTATTAAGCCGACATTTGCATCCATGTCTAATAGATTTGGCAAGATACGATTATGATTTTTTCACAACAGAAAATTGCAACGCCAAGAATTTATTTATTAGGTTGTCTTGAAAGTCAAGTTTACATAAAATGAGTATAATATGACGTAATTTTAATTATAATTTTAATTATATTGATGATAGAATTTTTAATAAAATTGGTCGATAAGGAAATTAAAAATTGATAAGAATACGAAAGTGTCGAATATATCAGATCTAAAAAAATATTTAATTAGAAATTTCGCTATTATGATCGCATCTATATTTTTACTTTATTATTACTTCGTGAAAAGTGATTTTATTTAGATATATATACGACTAAGATTGATTAAAAATTGATAAAACATATGTTGTCGTATAGAGAAAATAAAGATTAATTTTAAGAACAGATTTAAACGATTTTAAATTCTATGTTTGATTTATAATACATATAATGATTATTTAATAAATTGAATAAAAAATTTACTTTTTGTATATAAATTGAATAACAAATTTACTTTTTGTATATTGCGATATTTTTTTTAATAGAAATACATTTTAGCTACTTATCTATTCATTATAAAAAAAACATACTTGTTAATTAAGATGCTCAGTCTTATCTGTTAATACTTAAAAATTCATTATTACATGCATTGTGCAATATTTCGTAATATACTTATTGAGTTTTTCTTTCTTATTTTCTAACATCTCCTAAAACTCTTGTACGTAAAAATTATTGCATAGCATTAAAATACTCTCCGAAGTTCTCGCAACTAAGTTTAACTTTGTTAAGCGAATCGACTTCTCGTACAATGATGGCACAATCAACTCGTCCCTCCCTAAAGTCGCCTCTTCAACTTTTACGTACATTAAAGACAATTGACTTCGTAGAAGTGGAGTCTCTCATAACGAGCAGTTCCTGTAAGACGCGCGATCAAGTATTCGCGTATCGATCCACCGCGAGAATCTCTCTCTGGTTTAAGGCTCCTCCGCTGAAATTTTCGCGCGCAAAATTATCAATGATGGCATTGCACCTATTGACGCGACGCGATATCTATGGGAGCCGATATAAGCATCCATCGATAGCGACATCGCCATTTCGTCGAACTACGGCCAGAACGCGCACATCTCGACACACGCATCGACTCCGGTTTCCACGTTCTACACAGTGGTAATGTCATCTCTCTGTAACGTCATCCCCGACGCGCCGAGATTCACCTGGCCTTTAACTCCCACATCCGATATCCAATGACAACGTCTCTCCATGCACTCCACTTCTGACATTAATCTGTTGTTCTCTCCCTATCTCTCTTTATCTTTCACTTTCTCTCTCCTCATGCTTGCATGCACACGCCAAAGAGACGTCGATCGCCTATCGATTCAAGTGGTGCTCACGTTCACGCTTTCGAGATTGTTTAACACGCTATTCTATTGTAACGCCGGTACGACGTTATGTTATGCATCAATGAATTCGTAGAAGAGAAGTGCATTTCGTTTTTTCCGTCGATTGATTAAACTTCAATCTTGTTCAAATGAAATTGCATTTCCGTGTTTCAAGTGTTAAAATTAGATCTCTAAAGATAAAGCGAAAGAATGTGTGATACATTTTTGCGATCCTTGATCCTCAAACGTGTTAAAAATTCCTAAATTAAATTTCATTGTACAGTGCGCGATTAAAATTTTCGTGAATTTTACGTATGATATAAATAAAACAACATTAATGATAATACAATGACTTTTTCCTTGATCCACGTTGAATGTATGATTCCGTTTTTCACGCGCGTCGTGCAAGCCAATATGCTCATATTTATTTATGTAGTCACGCTCTCGTGTAGCCGGCGCACGGTGCATCATGAATCAGCGCGCGCAATGGCAACGTATTGTATTCTTGTTTTCTCCGTTTTCTCGCCCATTCATCGATTGTAGAAAAAAAAAAAAAAAAAGAACTTAACCGTAGCGATGCCGCGAATATCGTTCGCATCGTCACAAATTATCTGGAAATTAAACATTTGCAAGTTGTCTCGTGTTCGTTTCGCTCATCCGTTCCTAATTAATTATAAGTATGTCCGAGCTCATTAATTCGGCGTGTTGTCATTCGAACGATAAAATTGATCTTTGACACTGCAGACTGATATTCATTATCGCTCGAGTGTCTGTTATTATTATTATTATCACCTATAAATGATGAGTGAATGATATCGAAAATGGTATCGCGTTAGTGTTTATCATTAATATCAAGAAAATATCGTCGACATTAGTTTATCGTTGCATGAATCAAGATTAGTATTCATTAAAATATTTTGCAATATTGAAGAATTTTAATATAAAAAAATTGAATAATATCAGTAAAATGGGACAATTAAAATTAAAACGAGAAAGATACATCTCGCACGAGAGCAACATTTTTTTTTTTTTTTCAGTTTTCTTGGGAGTTTAATTTTAACGGTGGTAAAGTAAACGTTTCCGATTTGCGGCTGCACCCCCCACCCCTCATACTTGGTCGCGTAAACTGCGTAGTTGCGCTCGAGTGTCGTTTTGTCGTGTCATACGCGCCTTTACGGCTCCGAGGTGCATGCGAGCGCCGTATGCTCGTGTGCGTGGCCTCTCACTCTCTCCCTCGTCGAGATCCTATTGCTACATGCTACACGTTCCGTTGTGTCCCGAGACTGTGTCGCGCGCACCACTGAGTTGCACTTGCGTCTTCCAAGCGCAGATCGAGTCCCTTTCATATTAACATTTATTGCACGAAAAGCCGTAGGAAAATTGAAGTCTCGAAAAAACATGAAATGTTCAAGAGAGCGAAAATCATAAAGAGAAATGTTATAAAATATTTTATGATAGATTTTACGCTGAAAAATTTTTGATACCTGAAATTGAGATAAAAAAAAAGTAGGACAAAAGAAAAAAAAATCTGTTTTTATTTAATATTTTTTTCATAATGTAATTGATCATATATAATGTTATTAATCATATATCTCTTATTGATAACGTAAATATTCATAGTCTAAAGATGCAATATTTTGATATATTAGAGTATTCTTCATACGTGAATACACCATGGTGTCTGACGATTGCAAAAACATGATTGCAGTAAATGTTAGTGTTCAAACGGAGCTCACTCGCAGCGTCCGAAGAGCAAGACAATGTATTGTCACGCTCCTCGCGCGTTCCCCACCCCAAAGTAAATCGGCTACCCTCACCATCAGTTTATTTCCTCGTCATAGGTTGCGCGCGCACGCACCCCCACCGTTCGACCAATCGGTCGCGCGGGTAAAACGGAGTGAGGGAAGAGCCGGTTACTGCCGTGAGGCAGAACGTGCAGACCGTGGCTGTGAAAGCACAGAATCATTACCACGCCAGACCTCGAGGAGAACAGACGTGTTTCTCGTTTATCCTGAACTCAGTCGAGATCTCGTGCCGCTTCGTATTCTCGTCTTCTCACCGTTCAAATACACGCGTGTGATATATTGCGCCAAAGTGGCCAGCGGTGTTTATTTGCTCGTGCAATTACCGAATTTATCTCAGTCGGTCATAGTGCAATCCCGAAGATTTTCCGGAACACACCTCACGTGACCATTCGCGCGAGATACTCTCGTAATCCGCGGAGCCATAGGGC
>NW_017259334.1:1519724-1528871 GCF_001594045.1 Atta colombica | reverse complement strand
CGCCCCCCCCCCCCCCCCCCTGTATGTGTTACATCTTACGAGTGACGTGAATCAACTGGTGCAGCCGTCAACCGGACAATTGCGAGGACATTGAACGCGTCCGTGTTCCGGAAATTTCTCTCAAAGAGTCACGAAAATTCTGACAAACGTGCTCCATCGACAGTGCAGCCAATCAACAACCGTGACAAAGGACAAGTTTCATACGCGGTCCTCAGCAGGTGATTGTCTTAAAGCGAAAGTGATTTTTCTTTTTTTCTTTTTTTTTTCTTCCTTTTTGTCTCGAAAACATTCGATGCATGGACAGTTTCATCAGTACTTCGAGAAAAAAGTTTAGTTCCGAAAATCGTCTAAAAGGGTAGAGTAATAACATTTACGGAAGGTCTGTAGCGTGCGCGCGCGTCACGTGCGATCCGGGATGTTGAGCGTTGAGAGCCGGTAAACTTAAACTGTTCACGTGCAGCGTTTCTAACGCGTTCACAATTCTACAAAACAAGACCACGTAGAAACTTCGAACAAGAGGGAGGGGGGGGGGTCTTTGAAAAGTGGAGACGTAGACAGTGAACAAACAGTGAACTCAACAACAGAACATTGCTTGGTTCGGTTACAGTGCATCAACTCCGGACCAGGCGAGAGTGATAACGAGTACGTAGCTTGGACTCGGGCTACCAACTGTACGCAATTGCCCCGATCGTAGAATAGACGAGAAAAGACACTATGGCGATACCATTTTTGCCCAACAACGACGAGAACACGTCGTCGGAGGAGCAGCTGATGTACCAGCTGTATGTAACTCTGCACAATGCCCTCCGGAGCAGGAACGCCCACCATCCGTCGCGAAATCGTGAGTTGTGCGCATTTTTAAATAATGTACTCTTTGTAAGCGAAATTTTTATAAACGATAGATTTCCACACCTAGTCTTTTTGACAGAAAGAGATAGAGAAGAGATAGAAAATAGACAAAATATAGAGGAATGATTCACAAGTTGTCACATGTATGAACTATATTTTTGACCGAACGTGCGCTCGCTCCGAGATTAATAATAAAATAATTGGAGATAATCGATAGGTGATTGCGATAGTCTTGAAATTGATAGCGAGTCTCGAAAAGAATTCGAAAAAAGTATTCTCGACTGCGAGAATAAAATTAGATTGATTTGATTGTTTCGAATGTATTGATGTAAGACAGGATTTATCGATGCGATAGTTGAAAGAGTATAATGACCGAGAGAAACGAGAGTAATAGATAATCGTAAAAGAAAATTTACTCTTTTAATGCAATTTAATGGTATTTATGACGGTGATTATAATGTGATATAAAAAAATTATGATGAATCACATCATCCCTTTATATTTCTGTTAGTTAGCGTTATTGTTAATAACATGCGATATTTGAAATAAAGTGCAGCATGTGTTTTTTTAGACTTTTTTTAGACTAGATTGTTTAGATATTTACGTATTATAAAATAGCAAGCGAAAACATAAAAAAGCGAACGAAAAAATAAGCGAAATGAGAAAGAAGTCTGTTATTATATGTATTAGGAATATTATTTTTTATATTTATATATTCAATTTTATATTTATATATTCAATTTTATATTTATATATTCAAAATTATATAAAAATTATATAAAAAATTGTGTGTCCAAATAAATGCTCAGTTTATAAAAACTGGAATAAAAAGTCCTTGATTTTATTCACAGATCACTACGATTTTATAACCAAAGTATTAGCTTTGTTAATTGCTAATGCTACTTAGAACCTCAAAAATTATCTGATTGAAAATATCTCGTTGACGATTGAGATAAGCAAGCGGAGTAAAGTCGGTCGATAACATCTCGGCTAGAATTCTGTAATGCAACACGTGGTTGCGATGGGGAACAATTCGGCTCAGCGCAAGAAACACGCGAGAGATCCGCGCGTGACATTTTAATTCTTGTGTTTAGAAGGATTAATTTTGCACGTCGCAAATAATTCATACGAGCCACTTCAAAAGAAAGGAAAACGTCATGTGCGCTGCGTAAATATTAATTGCACTCTTATTGTAAAATTAGCATAAAAAATGCTATACTTGAAAGTAACAATAATACTTGTATTCCCCGTCTCATTTTTATTAAATAAATAAAATTTGAAACGAATTAATTATATTGAATATATTTCTTATATTTGCAAATGTAAGATACGTAAAATACAAGTTGTATTTTTTTTTTTAAGTACCTTATTTCAAGGAAGTTAATTACTGAAAATTAGGAGATTTTTTACTTTCTTTCGATGTTGCACCATATTGACAAAAATGATATCATTGATCGAGATCATTGTCCCGCCGTGAATCATCGTCGAAACATTTCGTTTAGTCCAAGGAACGAAATCTGGATACCTTGATTCTCAATTTTGCGCAATGCCTCGAGTGTACGCCTTTGACGTCAAAAGTGATAGCGCGACAAAAGCCGCAAAACCACTCTGACATTCTCCGCAATATACACATATATATTTCTCTCTCTCTCTCTCTCTCTCTCTCTCTCTCTCTCTCTCTCTCTCTCTCTCTCTCTCTCTCTGTGTGTGTGTGTACATTTTTTTGTTTGTATAACAATATCGCATGATGTAACTTTCTAGCAAATGTTACATCAGTGAAAAGCAACAAATATTATTTTTATTAATTTGACAAAATGTGTCTAAAATGTGTTCTTAATTTTGAAATAAATCGAAAGATCACAAAATTCTCATATTTTATTCACGAAATAAATCTACAATGTAGGTTTCACAATTTAATTTCAAGTAACTTCTATATTGTAAGAGACAGAAAAATTAGATAACAAAGCTTATCGGGATTCAAACTTGAAATCCTTCACTCTGATATTAAGGCTATTATATATCCATAATTGCTTCATTACTTTCATAGTTATTTCAAACTCCTATCAATATCAATATCTAACCGACCTTATCCTTCATTCGTACAATGTTATAAATATTTACGTTATTATTGACATAAATTAATTTTTCTTTATTTTTTGAAATTCTAACAATGTCAATACTTTCAACTGAAGAATATCTTATAGTAATAATAGCTTCTAGAAAATAGATACACTATGACACACCCCATTGTAAATTGCATGGCAATGTTTCTACATTCGTAATTTTCATTTTAAAAAGTCTTTTACAAATCTATTTGATCGTGGAGAGACGAAGAACAGAATGTTTCTCGAGAGATCGCGATGGCTCATATTCGGCGCACAGTAAAATCCAACTTTACGAGAGTGCAGCGAGAAGAAGGAGAATGAATTGTACGCGAGTAAAACAGATGTAGTGTGGGTGTAGAGCATCGAGCAAAAGAAAGAGAAGGAGAGTATGGCAGACGATGTCCGGCCATGACCCTGCTCCGCTGGTCGTGCCTCCTTTACAGAGAAAAGAGAGGAGACCGGAGAAGCGAGAGGAGGATCTGCGACGTGCAGAGAGAGAAAGAGAGAGAAAGAGACCACTGGTCAGCCACAGCACACGCAGTAAAACGCGCTATAAAACGCGATGCAATGCAGCCTCGGCCGCGACCAAGTCCGAATCTCGGATGTCGATCGTGCCGGCGCACCTCGCATTGAGAGAGAGAGAGAGATTGCGGCTATCAACCGCAAGTGCGTGACATCATCGATTGCTCTCTCTTTTTCTCTTTTTATCTTCCTCTCTCTTTCTCTCTCCCTTTCTTGCCAGCGTACGCCTCGCCGCTCTGTAAATCAAGTAGAAAATCCACAAGAGTCGGTACTCAATTCCCGATGAAGCCTCAGTATAAGACGCGGAGTGGTTCTGAGCGATCTCCTACCCAATAAAAACGTTATTACGGCATATGCTATTGCAATATATGTAGAAAATTGCTGTCGCGCGATCGATCAATCTGCCTGAAACTATAAATCTCTAATATTGGATTCTAACAAGTGGATCAGTACCATGATCGAAGTTTTATTGACGATGAATGTAAGGAAATTTACTTCCTTCATTATTTAACCGCATTGCGGTTTAATCATTTCGATTGAAAAGTCCTTATAGAAATTGTTACAATAATATAATTTTATATTAAAAATACATTTCGAGATAGATATAACGTGCGGTAACGTTTACCGTTGTAACACTTCGCGGCTATTTGAGCCGCGTCGTTAATGAATACCGTTGATACAACGAATAATTTATGGAAATTTAATCTTTCGACCGTGATGGATAATGTAATCCGCGGATAAATCCCCCGCTTCACATTGTATAATATATTTTATTGCATTTTGCTCGCCGTGAATAAAGCCGTGCGTCAGGTAGAACGTAATTACCGTGCCATGTACAATAATCAAATCTTCAATCGTAATATACATCGTTTTAATGCGAACGCACGTTGCTCTTATTCCGCCATTCGCGTAATTTTCATTTACTACGCTCGACATTACAGTCAAATTGCATCATTTTATACTTTATCGATTTCCGAATGTTTAATCCAATTTAGAGTTTTTATCCATTTTTTCATCAACACATAATTATGTAAAAAAAAAGTTATCAAAATAAAATTGTGTACATTTTATCTTTTTCAAAAAATGATGAAATTCAGATAAGAAATTTAATATTCTTCAGTCATTTTACACGAATAATATTGAATAAATAATTTCCGTTGTGCAATTGTACCGATACATCGACCAACATGAGGACTCCTTGGTCTATCTTGCGCGCGTTTAAATCACACGTTACGATGCTCGGACCCATTATTTCACGAACGGAAATAGTGCCGGGCCGCGTGCACGTTGCACGGGGGTCAATAACCATAGTTGCCGCGCTTTCGCGAGAGAAGATGCAGAATTGCCGCCGCGAGCACTCGCGTGGTTGCATCAAATCGGGGGTTGTTATTTATAGGAACAGCTGTGGGCATTCCCGCACCGCGCAACGCAGTCTTCTTGTAATATTTGCAGAAAACTTCCCCCTCGTCATCTCGTGCGCTCACGCGCGAACAAACGCCTCGCGAGAGTGCGGCAATCGCGATTACGCGCGCGTCCCAAATGTATTTTAAGGCGACCACCTCCTTCGGCCCTTTTTAAAGATAGGATCGATCTGGATGGGGCGTATACTCTAATTAGACATTTACTCGGAATTTATCACGAGTCAGATTAACTTGTTAACACGAAATATACTTGATACAACAAAATTGAAGTATACTCGTATCAGCGAGAAACACGATTTCCGAACAGATTTACGAAATGATTGAACGATGTTTCAAAGTGATTTATCTTGTTTTACCCTCTCATGTCTTTTTCCCACAAGTCGCTCGATAAGACGAATCAAATGATCACAATCTCTCTAATCGAAAGAGTTTGATTTCTCGGTACGAGAAAGATCAGGTGACTTGTAACGTGATACACACTTGATACTGAACTTCATATTATGTTTCTCTCTTTCTCTTTCTCTTTCTCTTTCTCTTTCTCTTTCTCTTTCACGCACACACATACACACATAAACGCACTCGTAAACTGTCTCATGTTATCACAATAACAACGTAACAGCTGCTCACAATTTTGGAGTAAAGACGGCGAAGTCATGCTTGAAACTATATTCGAATATTTTTCATTAATAAATTTTACAGATATAATTAGAAATTGTTAATTATATTGTTAATAATACTATATCGTAATAATATCGTAGAAAACAAATAAGAAATTATCTTTGTTGGTGACAAGCCAAGCAGGAAAACTTCGACTATGACTTGGTTGATTTATCAAAGATATTCCACTTAGTAGTGGCAGACGAGCGATCGATGCCGTCGGGATGAGAACAGTGACTCGAGTCTATAGACCTTATGAAATATTGAAAGGAATTCGTCATTGTAGACTGCCGGGTCTCTCCCGCAACCGCCGCCTTTTCCGCCATTCATACTTGCGAGAGCGACTGCTATTGACAGAATTCTTCAAAAATTCATCGCATCCCTCACTTGGACGGAGACTCCAATCTCTTTCTGTCCTTTTTGCCCTCATCGGCGATCCGTTATCGTCGCGTATAAACCGCGCTTTATCTCGTCGCAAGGCAGACGTTCGAGGGCGCGACGTCGCTTTTTTTTATCTATTCGTCTCTCGAGTTTATCGAATTTCTCTCTCTCTCTCTCTCTCTCTCTCTCTCTCTTCTTTTCTCTTTCCAATTTTTCGCATTTTTCTGTTGAAGATGCTTCGTTAAACGTCAATAAATCAGCTTCATACGCGCGAAAGAGAACGTCGGATAAACGATAACAAACGCGCATTCTGGCGGTTTCCACACGACGAATAGATATAATAGACATTTAATTGTCGATCATTGATCATTACATAAGCATGATCGATATAAAGAAGTAATTGGACTTTAGAATTACGAATATCAAAATAATCAGAATAACAAAACATTATCAGTCAACAGTTTCTTTTATTACTCACTATATATTATTGTTTTAATTTTTATAATGAATGTCTAAATAAGTTATTGTAATTACATAAGTATAGTATGAGACTTGAATAATGCACAGGATTTAGGATACTAATAATATCAACATATGTAAAGTACATATTATATATAAAATACAATGATACTAAACGAAAGAACTATAATGCGTAGAAGTATTTTAATAATTTCAACACATTATCATCGTGATATCTAAATAAATTAATACAGAATTAATTTTCTTTATTCATTGAATTATTTATTACGAACATGCTCGTAACTAATGAGAGCGTTGTTCATATCTCACAAATGAATATTTATCTTCGGCAGGCGCGTCATTCCGGTTTGTTAATTAGGGCGCTGATTGAGGTAGTCAACAGGCTCTCTGCGAATTTTGGCAATTTCCTAACTACCTGCAATCATTAATATTCATACGGAGGATATCCACTTTGCCACTTCTCTTACAATGTAAAGCATTTTTACGGTCCCTTGAAGCCTTGCGTTTCTGATAGACCGGATCAGATAGGGGCACGCGTATCCACCGGCTCATGAAATTCGGCAGATTTTATCTACGCGGGCTCTCCTCTTGCGCTTGCGGTTGCACCGACGCGTATTATAAATTTATCGCGGTCGGTCATCGAAATTTCATCGAGCGTGAAAGTCAAGTGCACTCGGGATCCTTCGTGCACGCCGCGGAACAAATCACTCTCTCTCTCTCTCTCTTTTTCTTTTTTTCTTTTACACGCGCTTACAACCCTTTACCTTACATATTTCTTGCCTTCATTCCTTACTATCTGCATCATATTAATTCCGTCATTTATTCAAGTAACTTAACATGTGATTCGGTCAAAGAGACGCCGTGTAGCGTTTTAATTAAAGCCCTACGTAATTTTTAAAAATAACTCCTGTAGCCTGTTGACGTTATCCTCTGTGCATTTTGATGAAGTACAGCTAACTGAAGGCTTAGTCCCCCAAGGTTCCCAAATACCACGCTGATTAATGCGCTAAGCTCGCCCTCGTGCGATCTTCGCGCTCGACACTTTGCAAAGTGTGCTCTTCCAGAGTCGAAAATAAGCGTTCGCTTACATACTGAGGAGGACGCGACGATAAACACTCGCGATCGTTTGAGTTCACTCGTAACGAAAAAGCTATAAAATAATCCTCATAACTTCCAGAAATTTACGTTAGCATCGAAGATGACAAAGATAAAAAAAAATTGAGACGCTTCAATCGCGAGTGCATGAAAAATTAATGTTGATGAAAAAAAAAAAGGAACGATTCGTGAGACACGAAGCGAATAAATATTACGCTCTTTTATTGCTTTGTCTTTACCTCCATGTATGAGCGATGGGCACGAATCACGCTCCGCGAATTTATCAGGCCTGAAGAGGGGAAGGGAGGAGAGAATGAAGTACCATGACAGAGAACTCGTGAGGCGAGCGGGCGATAAAAGAACGAGACAATTGCGAGGGAGTCCAACGGACGCGCGGGATGGAAGGAGGAGAGGGTACTTTATTTAATTTTCGCGACTCACGAAACGCATTCTGCACCGCACGTGTCCTGGAGTGCTCGAAGAATTGTACCGCAGATCGTTACTTCTTCGGCGAATCGCCTTTCGAGGAATCGATTTCCGCTCCGCGCGCACATTCGCCCGCTATGAAACTCGTCCGATTATTACCGAGGACTCGCGGAATAATAACGGTGGCCGAGAGCGACCGTTGCGCTAATAATTGTGATCCAGTTGCGCCGAATCGATGCCGAAATTGTACCCACTGTGGAAGAAGTTACGAACCGCCCGAAATGAAGCCGTAGCGATTGTTGTAATTTTTGTTCAGTAGTTTTTTGCCGAAAGATTAATCCCATCAATAAACAATAAATTAAATATGAATAAAGATGAAACGATTAAAAATCGTACTACTAATGCGCGCGTATCGATTCTGTCTAACACCGTTTAATGATACAATTTTCCATCAGCAGAGTCGAGACGGTATTGACAATTAATTACATGATTAATCTCTTTTTCTCTCTGAATTAATAATGTATTCTATTAAAGCAGCAACTTTAATCACTCCGAGAACGAGTAAATTTACATATTTTTGAGTTTATATTCTTTTCAAATAATAAAAATATCGTAGTCTTAATAATTATCGATAGAACGACTTAATCATAAAGTGAAACAATAATTGCATGTCATAGAATTCTCTTTAGCCATATATGTTTTAAAAATTTTCAAAAATAATTTTAAATCAAATTAATGAGTAGTCTTGCTTTAATCAACCTCTGACATTACTACGATATCGGTTATAGTATATCAAACGCTGTTCAATTATCAATCGTGATCGACAGAATAATTTAATCTCAAGTGCAATCGAGTTGGGCAAGACGATTAGTTATAGAAAATGCATGCCTAATATCGCTCGCGTCGTAATCACGCGCGATTGGCGCAACAATATATTGCAGCACGTGTATTTTTTAGCATTTCGCTTGCGTGGTATCGCAATAATGTAATATTGTCAGCTCACTAAAATTGTCGATAGATAATGACGCTTCTTATTAACCAGTTATAAATGCAACAACGCGTATATGTATGCGCCGCGGGCCCGCCAGACCGACCTTTTTGTTCGCTTCGCGATCGATCCACGTTGCGCATCGTTACGTGTAACCTTTCAAATAGTGCGCGCGCTTTAGAGAATCCGAAACCAAATATACATTCACGTTACCTGAGTTGAA
>NW_017259334.1:1518768-1519624 GCF_001594045.1 Atta colombica | reverse complement strand
GTGCAAATTGTCGGCCGTGCTTCTAGAAAAAGATATTAATTTTAATATTAAATACGTACATTTTTATTAACGAGTCGTATTACAGATTTTATTTTAATCTTTCTACATATAATATATTTACTAAATATAAAGATATATTTATTTGATACAAGAAGCATTAATTTGATTTAACTATCATTTCTTTTTACACGTAATTCATTCTCAATGTATTTATCAAATAGAGGAAAATTTATAGGAATTCTTCGAATGATATAAATGTCGCATTTAAAAGAATGCTAATCTGCGTTTTCGACCGATTAGACATCGCGAGACACGCTTATATTGACATGCGATCGACGCCTTCTCGAAATAGCAAAATGACAGTCGAGCTATGTAAATAGCTGATAAATGTATGAAACGACGTAGTTACAATTACGTATATCTGTCGCTTGTTCCATTGTTCCGGAAAAGCGTGTAAAAGAATAAGCGCGATAAAAAAAAGTGCGCCAGCGAACGAGCGCACGGAGAGGAATACGGTGCGAGCAGCCGAGGTGCATTTTACGCATTCGCGTGCGTATGCGTCGCTGTGTAGCTCTGGCACGGCCTTGAGAGGGGTTCTTTGTGCAGTTCGCTCGCGTACGCTCACACAATCGCGAAACACGGGCGCGCGCGCGCGCGCGTACACCCACACAATTAAAACTGGCTCCCGCCGTTACATACGTACACTGTAACAAGTTGCGTTGCACTTATGTACAAAGGGCGCTCCATGTGACTCACGTGCTCGCATATGCTACCGGCGGTCTCCGTCCCTCTTGCTCTTCCTCCCACTGTTGATCTTTCCTCCTTTCCCTCCGCGTCCTATTCTATTTATTTCTCT
>NW_017259334.1:1518192-1518668 GCF_001594045.1 Atta colombica | reverse complement strand
TATATATATATATATATATATATATACCCACATACATATACACGTAAACACATTATACATGCCGCGTTTCTCTCTTTCTGCTCTCTGTGCTTTTCTCTTTGTCGGTCAACGTCTCTATCCCACTCCATCGTTGGAGCATGCAACATAGCTCGATCCAGATATACGCACGAAGTGCACACACGAGACCACGAAGAGTGCATGCGGGTGTTGGCCACGTGCGCGATGCACTTTTTGCTCGCGGGGCAACCTTCGCCTTTTATGCGTCGTGCGCGCGCGGGACCGCGTTGGAACTTTATACCCTTTTCAGTGATTTGCTACGACGAGCTTTTCGGTATATGCCGTTGAACAAAGGTAATAGGAAAACTGCGACAGTAAGATCACCGCGTATTTTTCGTAAAGTGGAAATGCTTCGTCGAGCTTTCCTTTGATAATGCTGATTTAAGCAGAAACGTGCAATAAATCGGTTCTCTTTTAAC
>NW_017259334.1:1516955-1518092 GCF_001594045.1 Atta colombica | reverse complement strand
ATATATATAGGTTATATCACTATTTATATATTATTTATTTTAAATCTTTCCACGTTTTCTATAACAAAATCTATATGTTATTTTCAACAGCTTTTAATATTCGCGTGTTAGCCAACAAATCGATTAGAAACAAATTTCGAAACAAATATATAATTTCGAATTACAAATAACTATTCCCAAGTTCTTCGTGAAATCGTACGTAAAATCGCATATAAAGACATAATAAATCCTTCAACATCACGAGTTTGGTATAATAAATATTGAATTCGATTATTATAAATCTCTCTCCGTAAAGGTTCCAGCGTGAGCGCGGGTGTTCTCACGCGAGAACCGTCGAGTGACATTTGGCTGGAAAAATAGGTAGAAAGCCAACGGGGCGTCGATGCTGCATCTCTACGACGCATATATTTTGCAAGCGGTGGAAAGCGCGCGAGCACTTGGCAGTATCTCTCTTTCCTTCTTTCTTTCTCTATCCTTCTTAGTTGCAGCGACTGTTGCTGCTGTTGCAGCGCTCTGCAGCAACGAAGATTTCGCGACGGGTTTAATCGAATATAGGCGATGACGATGTGTGTATGTGTGCCGTTGCACAAGTGAAAGAGCCCCGAGCCATTATGGACGTTTACTCGAAATGTCAAGGATGCAACCACGTGTGCTTGCGCGGGAAGATGACGAAAAGACAGAGAAAAAGAGAGAGACAAGAAAGAAAGAGGAGAACGAGACAATGACAGCCGCGAGGCATGATAGAATTGTTATTTTGTCACGCATGGCTTGTACGCGTCCACGGTGCGAAATGAAAAGTGGCCATATCTAAATGTTTCTGGAACTCTACGGTACGGTGAGCGCCTTTCCGCAGGGAGCCGCTTTCACTGCGGTCGGAGTCGTGCGATGCGCTTTCAAGGTTGCAACCGGAGTGCAGAGGCATGATATCGTGATTTATGTTTCGTAACACGCGATAAGTGTCTTTTTGATGCGCTCAGTTATCTGTAAGGAGCAAGCATGACGTCAGCAGCTTGTACGATTGATATCCAATTCTGATCATGAAGCGATATATTTATTTATATAATTATAATTCCGTTGCATCAGATAGTATTAGGATTCTTTATTCTCAAACTAGAGGAGAGATGACGTGGTCTTAAT
>NW_017259334.1:1505064-1516855 GCF_001594045.1 Atta colombica | reverse complement strand
TATATATATATATAAATATTTGAACGTCAAACAAGCGACGACATAAGCGCAATGGAAAGCGTGTCACTTGGTAGCGGGAGACAGCGCGTCAAGACTTTATCGTTGAAGGACTGCAATGTTCTACGAAATCGTAGCCGCGGTAGATAAAAACGCGCATACATATCCAGACAGGAGACAGGCAGTCTGCTGTGGCGCGTGATAACGCACGTTTTCCAAGCGTAGATACTGACGTATATGTTTGTCGAGCTTGGAACAGTTGATTCCAAGGCCTGACGCCTATCAATATCTACGATTGTCAATGTCGTTGTATCACGATCGGTCTACGAAATCTTATGCGCAATAATTTAAGAGACGTGATCTTCAGCCAAAGAAACTGTAAATACTCACATGTATATAATTCTGATACAGATTTATATTCTAATTAAAGAAATTTATTTTTTTATCTTTATTTCGAAATATAAATAAAAATATTTTTAATCGTTTATCCGAGAAATTGGAGCGAATGTCATAAATTCTTACGATATCCAAATAGAAGTTATACGTGTCCAAGAGTATTCTTTAGTAATGTGCGAAACTATAAAGAGAAGGCTGTTGGATCACCCGATATAAATTTTAAAACGATCATTACCTAACAATGTCATTTTTGCCATATTCGGATTACGTTACCTTGCAGCGTGCACTTAGGCATTAAATCTTATATGCGAAGTAACCGTCTCAGCATACTCCGGTCACTGACGATTTGCCATTGTGTAATGTAATTTGCGTGTAATCAATTGTCGTTATGAAGCGTGGCGATACGAGCGGGAAATGTTATTACCGTTCGTTGGCAGACGGTAGCTATAAAATCGCGGTCATCGTTAATTCAATTATTACGTGACATCATTGTCTGATAAATGTATTCGAAACAAAAGAATCTCTTAATTATGACGTACGAGTTGATCGATCCAATCATTGCTTCTTCTCGACTTCCGTCTACGTTATACCAATCTGTTTCGGGATTATTTTCGTACACACGTACTCAAAGAGTACAAAAATTTTTGAAGAACGAATTTTGAAAAGAGTTCTTTTTTGTTCCATAGATCGAGCGCCGCGTCGATCCGGTTCTGGATCTCAGCAACCTCTGGTGATCTGGCTGCAACCCGGCAACATCGAAGACTTGTCGAATTTGCCGCTACCAGACCTGGTGCAATCGGCTGTGGATCAGCTGCCACCGCCGTCACCCCACGTGACAGTTTCTGTCCCTAGCAGCCCGATGAGAGACGCGACCTTCCAGTTTCCTGAGTGTAACGTCAACAGCAACGGTGCACCGTTGCCGAGCCCAAGGCCACGACCACGAAGACGTTTTGCCTCGGAGAGCTCCGTCATGGAGACGGGCCCGACCGAGGTGAGTAACTGCAACGGTACCACCTGCCGCTGCCACCTCGGCCTGATCCTCAACGAGAGGCAGTCATGGACGAGCGTGGGTGCCAATCTCAGGAACATCGCCGGTGATTTCCACGCGTGCAGGACCAAGGTCAGTGATACATGCCAGTCACGCGTCTGTTACTTCGCATTGAGATCCGCAATTCCGATTCGATCGAGTAGCGGGGGAGGAATACAGATTGCGAATCTTGCTGTAGAGTCACGCGTTATCTTTTCCATATTAAAATATGCATTCCTCCCCCGCGATTCAATTGCATTAATATAACGGTATTTATATCTCGAGAATGATAAAATATTGTAAATAGTATCTATAAATATCTGTGTGCATTAAGTTTCATGCTCATTTATTATTAGAGATTAGGTTTTATTTTTGAGTCGAGTTATCAACAATTTTGAACACGCACCACTTTTTTATCACTTTTCTTTTCGCATCATCAGTATCATCGCTGATGGCGTAAAAGCGTTTATGGTAAGAGGTGTACAGGTGTAAAACGCCATGCGTAAAAATTGTACGGCACGCGTTTTGCACACACAAAAGCCATCATGTAACTTTTCACTCCACGCATCGCAATTTCATCTTCCCTATGAAGACTTTTATTTGTCATAAAGTTGCTCTTGTGCCCGCGAGTATTATAAAATGTAACGAATGCACGACAAAGAATTCTCCGAAGGGTTAGTTTAAAATTTTGTTCGTCCTCGAAATCCTTAAATTCCTATCGCTTAATTTACAAATTATATCACAAGTTTCATAAACGTATATGTATCCTTTATTTTTGTGAATGTTATAGATACTCTACCGACTTATGTAAACTTTTTCAAGACGAATTCAAAAATATTTCAATATAATTAAAGTTAACGTTTTCTTTATTTATCCGAGTATTTTATTATCTGAATTCTTCACAGAATTCTTACATTAATTTAATCTAGTCAAACCATAACATTATTTACCTATTTCACGAGTATCGATTTCGGAATAGACTAGTATCCAGATTTTTCTTCTAATATTCAGGATTTGATAGCGCCATGAATGAATGAATATTTTTTATTTCGCCGCGAAACTTTTAGGCGCCTCACCACAATGGAGTTTGCAGTTAAAGGTGTTTCTTCTTTAAGAAAGATAGAAACTACCGTCGTTGCGGAGTCATAAACGCGAATTTAGTTATATCAGGGTTTAGTTATACCAGCGATGTCCCACGAGTGCAATAAATATCAGCTCACCATCGTCGAGACGTCTAGTATTGTTCCCCGTGTGTACGGCCCGGGTGCCACTAGCACTTCATCAAAACTCCACCCATCCCCTTCCTTCCCTCTCGTAGTGGTCGTTCGATCAAATATGTATCGCGGACTGATATGGTCCTTCTCTGGTATTTTACGACGGTTCTTCTCTTGTTCGCAAAAGAAAGAAAGTGGCGATTGGGAATTGGCTGGCGAATAAATAGAGAAATGCGAATCGAAGATATATATTACGAACATAGAAACGTGCACGATGTCATCATCTTCAGATTAATGCAATAATGAAATGTCTACGATATTTATTATTTTGATGGATTGACATTCTATATATGCAAGATTATATGCCTAGCTTTTTTTTTTTACTAAAAAGAAATAATACCTATCATCCATGTTGCGGATTAATTATAAATATCTCTTTTCTAAAAATGGGAAACTCATTAAAGAAACGAAGTAATTCTTCTTTCTTGAATATTTAAATTTCAAACGCCAATTATCCAATTATGAATGCAATTTTGTTGTCTATTATTAGTCAAGACAAACATATTGCGCGATCAATATGCTGAGTTTCATCCGACTCTCTGTAATACGTAAAAGAAACGAGCATAACTAATGCAAAAAGTTTCTGATTATTGTCGCGACAGTTATGAGATATCCATTCCTTCGTTGAAAAGACTACGGAGGGTAGTTCAATCAAATATGTATCGATGAACGAGAAAATTCCCCTCGGTTTTACAATGACTCTTATTTGCGGTTGCGGATTGAAAGAAAGTGAATGGCAGCAGGATGAGACACTAATAGGAAAAATAAGAAGAAGAGAAAGTAGATGGGGAGAAAGATAGTAAGAGGAACAAGGTGGAAAGAGCCATTTCTCTTTATTCCGCCTCGCTTTTATCCACTTTAAAGGTCCACCGGCGTGATATCCAATCCCGGAACGTCTAATTATTGCTGGTTAAGTGCCAGTAATTGAAGAGGGGGCGAACAGACTCGTGAAATTGAAGAAATCTCTTCGTCTCGCCTGTTCGTAGAAGATCCGATACCGATCAGTTCCTCGACTTGGTAATTCGAGGAGCGTTTTGTTGATAATACGGATAGAGGATTTCCTAGAGGATCGGCTTCACGCTTTTCTCTTCTTCGCGCGCTCGAAGAAATTGAAATGTCAAATTAATACCACATTAGCAACATCGTTCGCGGATCAAAAGATCGTACTAATATTGTAACTAATGACATCTCGTCACATATATCATCTTAAAAAAAATTTACGTTGAAATTTAATTATTTCATCATTCAGTAACATACACAATAAAAGTAATTTGCTTTTCACGAAAAATTTTATTTAACACTAAAGTGAATTATATTCTAAATACGTAGAAATAGTTCTCAAAATACTCGCCATCGAATTGCGCCTTTTCTAACATGTCTAACGAGCTTTTCGCAGATTTCCGGAAATACGTCACGGAAACGATCTCGTCTCCCATGCCCCTCTGCGCGCAATGGTCACGGGAAACTACTGATGGCACGGTGCTTTACATATGCATGGAGAGTAAGCGAGCATGTAGCGGCTAAGTGGCCACATCCCCTTACGTGAAAGTTAAGTGGGCATGGCAGCACGAGCCGTGGCCACGGGCCGAGAAAATTATCTTCAATTATCTCGTGCAATCGGAGCTCTCCTCCTCCGCCCTCCGCCTGTTCACTCCTACCTCACCGCGATTTGTCTATCTCACTCTTTCGATTAGCCTTTTGGCCGATCGTCACTTTTATACCTGCACGGTAATCGAATAGCTATACGCGTTCTCGTCATGTTTTCGTTGACCTCCGGATAGAGAGGGTTATACACCTGGTAACTCGCGTTTCTATGTAATACAGGATTATGGGTGAGTGGCCGCGCTCGTAAAACACGGAATATAGTACTTCGATGTGTCAGAAACAGCGAAATAGCCGACTCCTCGTGTATCGCTTGGAAAATTGAAGTCAGGCAATTTCCCGTGAGGGCATATGCCGATACTGCGTACACTCTACAAAATCTCATTACTCACGAACACGTTAGATTCTTGCTTGTCGAAATTTTAGTTTAGAAGCTCCTAAATGATTCGATCTAATTTCCGCGTACTCGACAAGAAATATACTACTTCACGGATTAACATACATACACGCGTCTGCGACGGATCTCGTGACGAAACGCGTGCTCGTCTGACATTTATCTGTAGTCGTTTAAACGATCTGACCGACGCGCAAATTGATACATTAGTATAACTTCATTGCGCAGCGAGATAACGGATCTTTTTGCGACGGCGCAAGTTGAGGGCAAAGCATGTCGAACCACTGCTAAAAGAGGGAGGAGGAGGAAGAGATCCGATACAAGAAAATCGATAGTTCTTCGGACCGTAGCCTATGCTCGTTTCACGCGAACTCTCGTTTACGTCTTATTTTCACCTTCGCTGATAGATATGTATGTACCTGCGACGCCGCACTCTCGCTATTCCTCTCGCGGAACATGGCTGCACCACTGCGTGCAAATTTATAACGCTTTGTCATGCGCAGCACTCGCGGAAATTCCTGCTTGCCGTTCCCTCGTTTTATTGGAAACGGGAAAATTATTATCGCACCACGCCTGTGCGATTTCGCTCCACGAGGCAGCGATAATTTATATAATACTCATACATCTCTTTAACGAGACACCTGTAATAGTAATAACGATTCGCTTGATAAGCAACTGCCTCGTGAAAAATAGTGAAAGTCGCGAATAATTTCTGGAATATGACGGTAACTGCAAACTGCAACTAGTTACCATGTATGCAAGTATAGCTGTATTAATTAGCAATGATCGACGTTTAATTATTAGTTATTATCGGCCGTAAGCAACAATATTAACAGTTCTAATGAGAAGTTAATTGTTTATCTACTTTTGAAAGCGAGATTGATCTTTCAAGAAATAAGATTGACCAAACAGTCGAGCGTAACATGCTTTTTTCCGCGTGCATTTGATTCTCGCGACAGCACTTTTACTATCGTCGACCGTTGTATCGCGTAGCTTGTTTTAACGACGATGGCTGTGGAGACTGGAGAGCGCATGAGCGGTGTTGCACCGCAACTTCTGTTTTCCATCGGCTTTTTCTTACTTAATCTTCGCGGCGAAACCTTAGAACCGGGCGATTGGCCGTTTCCACGGCAAACCGCGCAATTACGTTGCACAATAATCTATCTTGCCAGTAGTCGCGCGCGGCGCACGCTCGTAAGCCTTTTCTATCATGCCGCGGCGCAAGTCCTCGACGATGGTGGAACGAGGATGGAAAAAGAAAGAGTGAGAGGATTAGAGGAGCGTTTAGTTTAATCGCTCGCATCGCATACTCTCGCGAAAGCCGCTCGTGCGTAATTGTCGATATTTTTTTTTTTTCCAGTCGACCGACAATTCGCGATAAATCGCCGCGAGCGCTATACGCTTGATTCATAGGCGCAGTGATTATCCCACCGCTCGTAAATTGATTTATTTCGGGATTGCGCGATGCATAAACTGAGAGACAGGCGTGCGGGAGTTCTTACTTTATTCTCCAATTGTCTGTCTGTTTTTCTTTGATGTTTTTGCCGGTGTAGCAAACGTATCGATGGCTTCGCTAAGCGCGGAAATGCAATATATTGATTTTCCTTTCGCGATGCATATTGAAGAATTGGTTGCGGTCAGCAATACGGGAAATCATGGGGAAATTTACATTTTACGATTCATTCGTCATAAAGCAGAGTGCGTTGCGTCTTTTCTGCAATTTGCTTTCTAATCTGCATTCATGTATTTTCGTATACTTTTGACCGCAGTGATTTTCTTTTGTGCATGAAATGTTTTTACTATCATTGATAGCCGATCTCGTTTTCCTTTTTTTTTTTTTTTCGAATCTGGAAAATTGACTCATGTATTGTGACGCAATTCTCGCTTTTCTTTCTGTGAACGTACAATACCGCGTATTTTAATTTACATACATAGTATATATAGTATACCATATATCTCTGGCATTTATTGAACGCATATAAAAAATGTATAAAAGGATATATCGCGATATTTCCTCTCTCGTTTTAAAATACTAATTAAAAAAACATTTCATGTAAATTTAATCTTATCGATTTAATCTTATCGACAAGAGACACTTCTCGTATTTCGCTTTCTACAAAATAGTTTTGATATAAAATAAAATAGTTTTCTATTTGCACACGAAGGACGTGTAGCCAACCGTATTGCTTGAACGTGCGTTCTCTTCCGGACTGCAGGGTTATAAAACGGCGATATCTCTGTGGCTGTTCATACATGTAGAAGCTAACGACACGTCCGCGAAGAGAGAAAGTCCATCTCGTGGTCTCGGTTACTGTCGCAGGTGGCCGATCGGAGATCCTCGTACGCATTAGACATTAACGAACGTTGATCATGTCCCTTCGCCCTTCGCAGCGACTAACTACTCACCCCAGTGTCAGTCGTCAAAGCGCGATTCCGCGGCGAGGAAGGGACACTATTAATTGACGAGCAGAACGCTCCCACAAGCAGCACTTTCGCGCCCTCCCACATAATTCTCCCTTAATGTGACGTTCTCGTCTACTCCTCTTACTTTCCGCCCTATCCACATCCAAGATAATCTTTCCTCTCGCGGTTATACGCGCCAACGACGAATCGAATGTTTTTTTCCCGTGCGTGATTGCAAGGGTGTGAGAGAACATGTATTCTCTTTCCCTCCCTTTCCTTCTCTTTCTCTCTTCTTCTTTCGTAGGGTCAAACACTGGCCTTATTATGGTCATCCCATAAAAGCTCACCGCCTTGGTGATTGGGCTTTCCCCGGGCGTTTATTATTGCACGTCCGGTCACGGCGAGTGGATTAAGACGAGACGGGAATCGGAAGTCGCGGGTCGAAGCTGAGATAACGTTGACGGAAGGCGAGTAGAATGGAGAAAGAAAGGGAACCCTCTGGAGTTAATCGTTCTGCGGCAGGAGATCGTTCTTTCACGCAAGATATTACAAGAGCGTGCTATCAAGATTTGCGATTTATATATTTATATAATTTTCTCAGACTTTAGCTAGGTCAATATAATGGATTTTTTATGCGTTTCTTGTATTATATTTTGCTCGAGAAAAATTATATCTGTACAAAAAATACATCGAATTATTTCGGTGTAAATTTACGTGTTAACCTGCATCAAATTATAAATTACAAATTGAACCGATGGTAAAAGAAGACTTTCTGTATGAATAATAAATTTTTACGAGTATTATTGCGAGTATTATTACGAGTATTATTGCAAACAAATTTGCAAGAAATTTGTACAAGGCGTCTTGCATGGAAGGATTTCGCATGTCTTTTTGTTTTAACAGAGAATTCTTGCGATCCAGCTAATACGCGGAATCATTACACCGGCCTTATCCGAAAGTATCACGAACTAATTGGGTAATAAGTATCGTTTATAAATACATCCTAACAGAATTCCTTTTTGCGCGCGAGCGATTTATACGATTCTCAGCACGAAAACCTGCACTGCGGATGCGGCGACTTCACCAATACCAGTAGATATTCAGTCGTCGATATTCAGTGCAACGGAATGGAAGTTAATTGGGTAATTAGTGTCGTTAATAAGCAAGCTTTAATTGAACCTTTTTTCCGGGTCGCGAATGGTTGCGCAGGAGAAACGGTTTTCGTAAAGAAAACAGAGAATCTGAGAGACGTTGTAGACTTTAGCGACGCGATATTTCCCCTCTTACAACGCTGTCGTCGTTCTCCTCCGTGTAAATTCGTCGGAGTAAAGGGACTCGATAAAGCGTCGCGTTTTCCTCCTTTTTTTTTTCTTTTCGTTGAAGACTTAGCCACAAGAGAGTGCCGGATCGTCGGTAATTTCGTCCAATTAGGACACTCCCAATTAGGAACCTTAACCTCGCACGATCGTTGTTCCTTCCCATACCATTCTTCGAATCTACTACTACGAGGAGAAACTTACGACAGGTCGCCTTCGCCAAATCTTCGCGAGAATATCGGAGAAGTCTTCATATACCGTTTAAATATCCATTTTCACAGAGACATACATTAACGGTATTGCAATCTAATCGTTATTAAGTCTATTTTATTTTATCTATGTACTTTGTCATCAATATTGAATACATTTTTTTTCTATCTTACACTCGTAAACTACTCTCCATAAAAATACGTTGTTGTCGGCGGAGAATTAAAATTAATTGAAATAATTGATTATCAATATACTTTCAAATATTGAACGTTAATAACATTTCATTCTGTTAGAATTGAACAAAGGTATCAGACAATACTGAGCGATGAATGTCGCTGCTTATTGTTGCAGGACGCCGAGATCGAGAAATCGACGCTACCGGTGATCGGTCCAGGTCTGAACGGTCGCAACAGCAACTCGTCATCCACCGATAGCCTGCTGTCGCTGTTGATTCCGACGCCGTTACGAGAGACCCTTTGGGCAACGGTGGCTCTATACCTCGGCTGGAGACTTGTCTCCCGCCTACGATAGATGCGCCGGTTTCGTCCAACCGTTCTGGGTAATCCTACGGGCTCGTCGATTGTGTCGACGATTAGAACGGTGATATTGGGGATTACAATTAGAAAAAAACGGATGGACCGCCAGCACTTCTTTCCTTGTCTGCGATTGCGGACAATCCTGTATGGAATCCTCTAGACGGATCGTTTCGAGAGGAGAAGAAGGAAGAGGAGAAGAGGTAGTCCACGGCGCGTACTCTGGATCTCTCTATATCATCGGATGATGGATTTAATTGAGGTAGAGCGCGTCGAGAAGACGAAACGTTCTTTTATTGAACATCCACTCCGATAATACGATTGTAATTTTATACTATCTTTGTATTTCGCGCTTGCGTTGCGCGATTACGCGAGAATGCGCTTGATCGACTTTGATCGGTTCCTGAGGGACCATGCGACTGCAAATAAAATTTGATAACTTTTGATCATGACGATGAAAGTAGTGATAATTATTTGCTTCTGCGGCGTGCTTCTGATTTCCTTATAATTGATGATTCTAATTAATTGATTAATTTGATAATTGATAATTGATTATGTATTATGATTTATTTAGTAGTTGATAATTAATAATTGTAATTAATAATGATGATAGTGGTTTGATTTTATAATAATTTTTATACTGATGATTGTGATAATTGATAATGATAATAATGATTGAATTGATGAGTCATAGTTGCTCTCTACTATATGCCTTTTCATCCCTCCTCGGGGACGAACGGGTATTTTATGTAAAAAGATCTTTAAGGGGGAAGGTTGATTCCAAAAAAAGTTCTTAAATATTACCTATCTATTGATTAAACCGATGTCGACAAGAGAATCGATCATCCTGTCTATTTGCTTCATTGCTGTTTGTCAAGAATTGCGTGCTGTCGATAAATTGTGACTGTGATTGCCGCGGATGACGAAGCGAGGGTTAGCGACGATGGGACAGCGACGTCGAAGTACAAGTGCATTCTCGCGCGATGCAGGAGTTATTTTCGTACGTAGCGCTGTTCGTTCGTGCCGATAGTTCATCCTGCGAATTCGTAGGCAAAGGGGCGAAGAACGGGAACTAGCATTTTTGCGGGGACAGAGGGGAAGATAACCCGGGTGAGAATAATCGAATTGCGTATTATGTGGCGATCGGACCCGAGATACGAGGAGGGAGGTATTAAGGGTGACGGAGGAAACTAAGGACGAGATCCAAAGAGGATTAAACCCAATAATCAAATGATGATCTCATTACGGATAAATAAAGAGAATTAAATAAAGTAGTGTGATTATATGGGAGCGAGAGAGGGCGGACCACACGCCCCCAATTCTCTGTCTTCTCTTCGCGCGTCCGTCCCTCTCTTGATCTCGCCAAGATAGAAAGACTACTCTTCGGTATGTGGCTTGTAGATAACGCAATTTCCCGACCGATAGTGGTCGACGGAGCAATTCTTGTTCAAGATTTCTTTAACGACGCCGCGCTACGATGATGTTTCGCGCGAAGCTCGTTTATCGAATATATATATATATATTTCTTTGAAAAGAGATAAAGAAGATTTTTAATTTTGACAATGTCACGGGCCTAACTAATAGATCTGTTTTATCTGAACTACAATCGATTTACAGTTTATTATAATATAATCGATCGACCTCGCCAAACATCATCTACAATGCGCGTGCGGAATGTATGTATATAAAGAGACGTCGAGAGGGATGATGATTCCAAAAATGTTAAAGAGGATAGGGGACGAACGAGGACGTAAGGTGGAGATAGGGGAGCAAACTTGTATATGCATAGAGGATTTATCTAAAGTAATAAAAACTCAGTAATAAGTCGATGTTATAATAATTAAAGTAGATAATCGATAGGCCGAGGATCGCAGCATCTTGATTGGCTAGCTGCGACTCCCGTGGACAGTTTTCAAATGATCTCCGGTAGCTTAGCTATTAGTAGGCACCCTCGTGACATGCGAGATGCCTTTCGCGGCACATCGGAAGGAATATATCTCCTTCTTTCCTCTGTGCCCTTTCTAACTCCTATTTTCTCTTTCCTTCTTTCCCGTTTCTATCTTCTTTCTTCTATCGACAAAAACTGTCTATCGATTCTCTTGCTCTAACTCACCTATCCTCAATCTTCTAAGAAGATCCCCTCCGTTTCACTTCCCTGCTTCGCAATTCCATGTTTATCGACGACAGTTCTTTACTGTTCTGTTGTGCGCGACGTAACGTAACGTAACGTAATCTCTGATCTCGAACTTAGTGTGTATTGGTAAGCATCATGTGTTGTGTTCGCTTGACGATCCAGAGTCTCAATTTTCATGGGCGAGCAAGGCCCGAGCCTTCTCGTTTCGCGATTTCTCTTAGGATTCTAGATAGGAATGGCGGAAGGGCTAGCCTAACGAGTGAGGGAATGGGAACAATGTATCCTTGGGCTTTCTCGTTTGGTTTTAAACTATCGAGACCAAAACTATCGAGGCTGCTGTACAGTCGTCCCTGCGGGCCGCGCTTTCTCTCCCCGAGTGTAAGTCTATTGCGTTTTCCTTTGTCTCCCTATTGATAGGACGATCATGACGTTACTCCGTCAAAGTATTCCAGTGTATAGATCTATAATATTTATTTGTAGGCGATACCATTTTTTTACCGTTTAA
>NW_017259334.1:1503466-1504964 GCF_001594045.1 Atta colombica | reverse complement strand
TATATATATATATATATTACTGCCACTTCGAGATAAGCAAATCCTCGCCAGACGCTTCCAAATGGAAGCGATTTTGTGGAAAGTCAATAACGTCGATGTCCATAACACATAATTTCTAAAAATGAAAATAGTTAGTCATTTTGAAAAAGAGATATTTAAAAAAAAAAAATAGAAATATTTGGTACGCGCTGTAAGGAAAGCGTTATACGTGGCGAGAAAGCTAATACGTTATTCTAATCTCATTACGCGCGGATTGTAGAGTCTTCGTATTTTCACATTATATAGCGCTTTATTCTATCGTATTTTCGCGAGCCATTTCTCATCATCAGGAACTCAGATCCAGTTCCACGAAACGCGAGTCATCATTAAATCTAGCATATATGTTGAAATTATCATCGTGTAATGTATATGTATTATTTTATTTTGTAAAATTCAATTACTAAAAAAAATTATCTTAAAAAAATATCTTAAAAAAATTTATCATGAATATATTTTAATATGTAGTTAAATAATAATTAACTGTTTTTTTTAATTCATTTATCGAAGTTAAATTATCGAAAAATGGTTGCATATTTTTGAAAAAACTTAATAAATATTAAATTTAAAATTTTTGAATTAAATTCTAAAAATGAGATTCTAATTTCATTTTAATTGAACGATATTTACAATTTTAACAGAAATCTTTATCATATTCATTCGAAATTTTTAGTTTTCACAATTACAGTATGCTAAAATTTGATTAAATTATCTATTAAATTTGAACAATATTTGCGGTAATCAAACATAAAACTTGCCAATTAATAAAAATATTAATAATTGTCGTGAGAAATTTTATCTGAATTTAACGGTGAATTCGCGTTTTACAATCGGTAGAATTTCCAATCATCGATCGGGTTTCCTCTGTGCAGCTTGCTCCTTTTACGGAGAGAGCACGCAAAGGTACAAGATTATCATGTTATACACATTTAATGTAGTTAGTATTCGTGATTATATCATCGAACCACGAGTTAAGAGAGACAACTCTTTCTCGATGGAGGTTGTTGTATTGCATTCCGACCAAAGGGAAAATTCCCGTTTTCCTGCAGCGCGGTGAAACGAGACGGCCTAAAAGAAAGGTCGCGGCCATTTAATCCTTTTACTTCGTAGATAGGGAAAGGCAGAGCGAATTCGCGAGCCCCCGCCGTTTATGGCCCAGGGGCAGATATATATACGCAATATAATATATATATATGTGTGTGTGTGTGTGTGTGTGTGTGTATGTGTGCGTGTGCGCGCGTGTGCGTGCGTGCGTGTATGTGTGTGTGTGTGTGTGTGTGTGTGTGTGTCGGAGGAAAATTGAAAGTGAGAAAACATGGCGCATGTACATAGTCGCTTCTCTTCGGGGCCGTAAACGTATTAATGAACTACGATTTCTTTCCCGGTATATTTCTTTTTTTTTTACCTTTTTTGTTCATTTTTTAGAATTAATTGCTCTGTAGAAGCACGTAGATAGTAGTCA
>NW_017259334.1:1472728-1503366 GCF_001594045.1 Atta colombica | reverse complement strand
TATATATATATATATATATATATAAAATATATATATATTTTAATGGTATAGTTGGGAATATTACTGTTTCGAGAAATAACCTGATGGAGAGAAACGTATATTTCGAAGGGGCGCGAGCCCGGAGAAAGTATGATAGAGAGGTGATGTTAAGAGTGGAAACAATGATTCATCGGAAATTGATGGAGGTGTTAATGGATATAGGTCGAAGGTGGGAAATAAGCTGTAACTGTGACTATGCGGATCGTGGGGGGCAGGCTGTTGATACGCTTACTCGAGAGCTTAACCGGGGATTAATTTTGAGCATACTTTTGAACAACGTAGGAAAACACGAGAAAAGCGGTCTTCTCGAGGATCTTCTTGCGTTTAAGGGGACACGTCCATAATATACATTCGCAATTCGCAATACGCTCAAACATGAAGTCTGATTAAAAAAAAAAAGACCAGCAGTAGATGCAGCCCGCCCATCCGAGATCCCCGCGCGTCAAAGCGTCACTGTGATCTCGTAATTAATAAAATATCCGATTATTATAAAAAATAATCATACTATGATATATCCTCCCCCGCCCTTTCCGTGAACAAGAGAAAAATCCTAAAGACATGATCTAACGTATTTTCGCAACTATAATCTTAGTTGCATCTCTCATTGCATTTCTTCATCCTACCTTGTTCTGTTTTTTTATTTTTCTTCTTTTTCTTAATTTTTATATACGCGTTCGCGCATACATTAGTTTGTAAAAATACCGTTATAAAATGTATCTTAATAAATCTTTCATATGATCTCGCGGAGGTATCAATTGTTAGGCGAATTCAGCGGCCGACGCCGTTCGTTTCTGCCCGTCCGCGTGCTAGAAATCTATTTCTGTCTCTCTCTCTCTCTCTCTCTCTCTCTCTCTCTCTCTCTCTCTCTCTCTCTCTCTCTCACACACACACACACACACACACACACACACACACACACACACACACACACACACACATCGTTTTCGAATTTTTTTTTCTCTTAACATGGTTCATCAAAACGAACGGCATCGGGGCTCGATTGGCTGTACCTCAATTAGTTAAAAATAGAATTAGTGATTAAAGAGAGATAAACATTATATTCAACGCGAGGGAAGACGACGAGGGATAACGATGTTGTTGTAGCGATCTTATTCGGATAGGTTTATAACAACGAAAACTGTCTATCGCTGCGTTTCGCACTCAGTATCATCTATATATAGATACGATCACTGATTATTATTCTTATTGATTATTATTATTATTTCTATTATTATACTCGTCACAAAACGTGAAAAAGTCGAACTCGAAGTCTCAAACTTCCCGGCGCTGTAAAGAAATAATCGACTAGTCTTATCGGACCAACCATTGAGATTCGTGTATTTTTGTTTAACACATATTTTCTAAGATTGAGATTTTCCCCTCTACATACATATATATACATATATACATATATATTTACAAATATATCTATATTTTTTGTTTTAAATAATTGATTGATCCTCCTCCCCCCTCCCGTAATCCTCACCTCTTCTGTAAGCGCGATTCCGAAGTACCGAGTTCAAAAACACCGGGGACGAGGCTCTCTCGGGTTCGTTCGCTGTGATGGTAGTCCTTTGACAGGACTCCCCCGCAGGATATATCGCTCGACGTGAGACGCGAGACGAAGAATGGTCTTGATTAAGAGACGTTGTCTCTGACGTATAAAAGACCATCTCTAATAGTAATAAATTATTATAGAATGCGCGGAAGACACTTGATCTTTGTAGCAGTATTTAAACCGGGGCAGGATTTTGTCGCGATCGATTGTGATCTTTTCCTTCCAATCGACATTCTCGCGCCTTCACGAAGAGCAGGCGAGCCCCGGTTCAAATAGCACATATAAATGTATCGAAGCAAGAACTCGTACACATAATTACATATGTGTATACACACATGCATACACATATGCATATACAGTTACACGATACACATACATACACGGACATACACTTGCTCTTACTACTATTATAATCGTCTAAGATCTTATGAAAAATTTTATTTTGCTCAGACTGTATAAGTTTGCCATAAAATGACTGTTGTACGTTCTTCGGATGTGTAGTAGTACTCGTGTTTAGAAGTAAGGAAATTATTCGCGATTATTCTGTCGCTCCAGCCACAGTCAGGTGCCAACCGTCGCTTACGGTTTTGTTCTTAGCGGAGTACGCTGGGACAAGGAAGCAATGACTCCTCGACTCCAATTAATAGATCGATCATTTGACGCCGTGCCACTTGAAAACCCTGCTTTTCTGAGGGTCTCTCGGGGTGACTCGTTCGATAACCGAAATATGCACCACAATAATTTTGTCCGCTAATTCGCGCAACTATGTTGTCTTATATTTCATATATTATAATTTATATTATGTGCTTTCAAATATACAAACATAACACAATCCATTTATTCTTGATGAATCTTTTAATTAACCCACTTTATCTATTGGGGGAATCTCTTTCTTGGAAAATATTCTAATAACAATATTTAATAGCATTTTTTCTTGGGATACACTAAGTGTAATCTCGCTCTATACCAGTTGCATGTAAGTGCTGCATCAATGCTGCACTACACAAAAGTGTACATACACCATGTACACTACTTCATGCTATCGTATTTAATTCTGCTGCCAGTTGACTTCCATTTTCAAATTTTTAATATCACACTAGTTCTACACTGTCTCTTTAAGATCGTATAGCAAAACACCACTTGGTGCATAAAATTTGCACTATACTATAGCCACGGAAACATGTTACACTGAATGAGTTTGCCTACTATCAGCCAAATACATTACACTGAGTGTTGCACTAGTGAGCGACAGTGCAGCCAAGAGAAAATGCTATAATATTCAGCGCTTTTGCAAAATTCATATTTGTGTCGATCATTTACTTTCGATGTTTTATATGCAATTTGTCATACTGTAAAAAGTTTATCAATTATCAAACCGAAAAGCGAGCGAGTCACACTCGGCAGACTACCTTTACCTATCCCTTCACTATGTAATCTTTCGTGCTCCACTTAAAATAGCAAGAAGTTCGTAAACTCCGAATGCCTACAAAATACGTTACCTGTAGCCAAATGTCCCGTGGACCATATAGACCGCCGCAATCTATTCGTTATTTACGAAAGAAAAAGAAAACGATAGAAAGAAAGAAAGAAAGAGAGAGAGAGAGAGAGAGAGAGAGAGAGAGAAAAGAAATTTGTATCAATCGAGCATGCATGAGATCGTATGATAGGGGAACAGAGAGAGAAAGAGAGAAAAACAAAATAATTCTTGATAACAAAAAGAAATTTTAATCGTTAAAATTTCTCCCAAAACAGGCGTTATGGAGTCTCTCAAGTCGTATGTAAAGCTCGCAGCTGCCTTGTGATAGAGTCTGGACTGCAAGTAATTCTGACAGAAAAATTGTAATCAGACTATAAAGACTGTCAAAGAGATATGATCTTTATATGTACACGCGCATAAAAATAAAAAAAAATATAAATATAAATATAACGGTAAAGACAATACATCTCGTCGATCAATTTTCGTCCAGCTGACCAATCCAAAGAAGCGACCAAATAAATGAGGAGGGAAAAGATGCGAGCGTTTGCATGACACTTGAGGAGCTGTTCTTTTTCTTTTCGTTTTTTTTTTCTATCGATATTTCGCGATATTGATGCTATACGCGTGTCCGTATATTTTTTCTTTTGTTTTTTTTTATTTTTAGATATATATGTATATGTATATCTTTCGTTTTGCTTCGAATATCCCGATGCGAGTGATTGGACGGAAGATGTATGGCGGTCACGTGATATATATTATACAAATATATGGTATTATGTAATAATCTCCCCTCCTTAGTGCAGATGTAAGCGAAAGAGAGCAGAGTACTGTTGATTTGTTTTGTTTTAGTTTTATCTCTTTTTTTTTGTCTCCTCCATCCCGATCGTGCTGATTCTGTCGTAACGATCCACTTCTTCTCCCTTTCGTCATTCTTCACGTCTTCTCCCAACTCAACTTTCTACCTTCTGTCTTCTTTCGTTTCTCCTCGCCTCCAATTAAATTTCGGCTTAAAACACGGAGCTTGGTCGCTCTCCGAACAGCTTGGGAGTGTTTTCAAGACAGAGGAGAGCCAGAACATCCGAGTTGCTTCTCCTCCGTGCTTGTTTCTTCAACAAGAACAGGGACTGCCGTAACAATTCAAGCAGAATGCGCAGAACATTCGCTCATATTTTGATTCTTTTTATTTTTATTTTTTTCTTCCCCCTTACCTCGCTTCTCTCTTCAAGCCCTTCTCTTCTCTTTCGCGCTCTATCGATGTTTTTAGTTTTAAACGAACATATGGTCGCGCGATCGTTGGTACACGCCTCGGCTCCTCTCGCGAAACTGTATTCGAGGGACGTTCCGATTATCATGTACGAATTGAAAAGTGAACGATGAAAGTGATACGCGTTGCAGGGAGCCGATGTGTGCCCGACATGCGGATCTAATCATACGATGCTGTGCTATCATAAGTCATTACATATACCATATGTTATCGATTACTTTTGATTTTAGTTTATGACAATTTTTCGTGTTATTAATTTTATTGAGTATGATTTTAAGTACTATGTGCGAACGTCTATCATTATTATCTATTATCTATTGATAGATTATTATTATTATTATTATTATTATTATTATTACCGGATTTATTATATTATTATTATTATTAATATTATATTAATATTAATATCATCATTATTACGATTATTATTATCATTGTATCTTAATCTTAATATTTTGTAAACATTACCACTCCCCATGATCGATTATTTTTACGAATCGCTCTCGCGTCCGCTGCCCGACCGCCGGTCGACGGAGCGCCTTGAAAGCCGCCACTTCAACGCGTGCCCGACTTACTCGACTACACTTTTGTTCTTCTCCCTTTCACGCTCGTTTCTCTCATGACACGGCGCCTTCGAGGCGCGACGTCGACCATTGGGAGTTCGCAAAGGGACGGGGACATCTCTCCGCTACCCGCATGTCTTTCATTGTACAGATTTTTTCACTTTTATATAGTTATCGATATATCGTAACGTTACGCAACGTCGATTGTTACGGTGACCACTATGCGTCACCGTATCATTATTGTACTTTTTGATTTTTCTATTGAATAAATGTGAACACGCCGAAAGCATTAACATGTGTCTTTATATTATACGTCATCATGCCGCTCCCTTTCCTAGACCTATTTCTTGTCATCTTATATATTATTATACTTGTGATTACACATCAATTGTTTCGTTATGAAATTAAATGTTGTGAAATTAAAGATTTTTATTTTGAATTATATGCGAACAAATAAATAATCTAAATGTGTATATTTAATAATAGAATGCAAATAAATTTTATTTTAAACTGTCATTTTAATTTTATATAAAATAGACTTCTTGATTATTCAATTCGTATCGATCTACACGAATTGGTCATGGCATTTAGAATCGTTCTAATGGGTTTCCTGAGACGTGCCATCTGCGAGGCTCATTACTAAGGGATGCAACCGCAAACCAATCGAGCGTTGTGCCCCATTCTATTCAGTGTTCTGAATCTAATGCGAACCGCAAGACGTTGGTTACGTTCTGTATACCAGATTAGAGCGTGGCAATTGCTTTGTAACGAGCGTAGACAACGGTACATGCAAATCAGGAAATTGAAATATTAACAAGATGGGAGTTAATGTCTTCCCCACATATATATTTCTCTGGAGGATAAGACAGTAGCAATATTGTTATGTGTTTGAAAATAGCTTATTTGAAATTCTCGAAAGCAGAAATCAATATTGATACAGCGATACGGCAACAGTAACGTGCAAATTTTAGAGATTTAGGGAGATTCTGGTATTATCGCATTTTTTTGCAGATTGCGCTATGTCGGAAAACTACGTATCAATAGTTTTGAATAATGAACGCACATATACCAAGTATATATGCATCCCGTGAATTTCCCCTTTTCAATCCTCATTTTTGTCGCGATTTTTGCTCGCGGTTGTTTCTCCACGGATTAACTCGATCCAAAACAACAGCAAACAAGAGAGCATGCACGTCCAATGTGTAACTGAAAAAAAAAAAAGATGATGCCGACGCAATAGTATGCGTGGAAAACACATTGGCAACGTTTCACCATGTTTTTAATAACATCGGCTCTATATATATCGGAAACGCAGGTGCGGAAAGTCGAATAAAGCAGGAATGCACAATTGGAACAGCGGGCTATGGAAACTAGTGATCAATATGAAACAATAGATTTAACTGAATGTGCAAACTATCAATTATTTATCTTCTACATATCGTTCCTCCTGCTGAAAAATATCACATTACACTCATACATATGTGATGATCAAAAAGTATTTTTTATCGCTATGAATATGGTTCCTGACGACTCGCATCAAAGCTACTTTGCGAACAGATTTTTGTTTTTAAAGCCTAAATAAAATTGACTTTTCTCAATTAAGTATTTTATGTATTAAGTAAATATTCCATGTATGTTCTAATCTAATCTCTAAGTAAATCAATCATATTTTTTAATAATATCGGTAGCAAAATTTTGGATAATAAATATCAATCTTTTTCTTCTTAAATTTTATTACCTATCCGTTCAAGCTTGATCAATTCGGAAACTTCATGCAAACAACACGAAAGCGCGTTCGGCCGGGACGTATCTAAATGAAAAATGCATTCGCAAATCTGCGCAGTGCTGATGCGTTGCATCGCTTCGCGCGCGATATTCACGGAAATCGAAGGATGGAGGACGGAGGAAACTATACGAAAGTGTGTGCAGCGCATCACAACAGGGGTGGCGGACGGGAGTTAAACCGAATGCACATGTCGCCAAAGCGCGCGTGTCACCGGGTAGAGAAACGCTGGTATATCTGGTGTGCATCCATATGCAGATCCCCATTGATATGACAACATTTACATACTGCATATTCGCTCTGGGCCATATACTCGCTCGCCAATTCCCCATTGTTGGCTTTCGGCCACCAGTGCGTTTGATTGACATTATTGGTCGCGCCGCTGACACCAGATTACATTTCTATTTGCATACATTCGCGAACCAGTTTGAGCCCAACCGCTCGTTTGTGCTCGCGCGTACTACTGTCCCTCCTTCGTCCTGCCAGTGTTTCAGCGTTTTTCGTCCTGTTCCTACGCCGACGATTGGCCAACAATTTTCGTTCTGGCATTCGAGCCTTTCGCGCAGTTATACGCGTGTCATATTTTTTCCATGCAGGAATATGTGCAGGATGCAGGTGCCACGTCGATAGACATCGGTGATTTGGCAGGGACTGCAATTTTGCTTGATGGTGGTGACGGTGCAATCTGTTACCCGGTTTTTAGGGGCCGTTACTTAGGTATTCATCGAGGTTTTTATCATAGATGAATCTGAACAAACTCATCTCTACATTTCTACACAATTCTATAAAGTACTCAATTATTTGCAATCAATTTACTCCATATAAAACTCGCATACATGAGGAAAAGTAATTCCAAATATTTTAACTTTCACATAATACGGCGCAATCATGTATGTAACATCAGTAATTTTTTACTAATTAAATGGCATCGTCTTATTACATCGATGTTTTAAAATACGCGTTATGCACGAGCAGCTTTGCGCAGCTTTGTGTGAAATGCATACAAAAAATATATCGCCCTGTTCTTTAATAGTCAAACAGCGTGAAATGAGTGCACGTGTCGACATTTTCCACTGGCCGCATCGCGTCGTCCTATCAAATAGAGATTTTTACGTATCGGGCCTGGCAAGAGGAAGATCGTGGCTTCCGTCCGATTAGATGCCGTTGCGAAAGAAACAATAGGCAGTCAGTCACAAAAGAGCGCGTGTCAGGCGTTAGTGGCAATGGTTAGCCCTTTATTGGTAGCCCTTTGGCCCGTGAAATATGAACGTCGTTGCTTTTGTCCGCGGATAACCGACGCGCGGATATTAAACGTGGATTACACGTTACGGATGAACCAATGGCGAACTTTACGCACGAAAATCAGGCGCGATGCACAACCGCTCTTATGGAAAGAAACAACGCACTTGATAGTTCGGAGCGTTTGAATGGATCGATAATGAATTGTTCTTGTCCGTTTATTAAATTTGGACTGCGTGGGAAAAAGACTCTTATTTGTGAAATTCGAAAGTAATTAACGAAATTGCCAGAATATAGAATTATGTTTAAATTCATGTCTTGCTGCGCAGAGAAAAATATCTGGTTGAAAATGAACGAACTAGAAAGAAAAAATTTTCATTCTAATTATGTCAATCAAAATTCTGGTTATCTCAACTAGAATTTAGTAGATTTAAACAGAAAATTCTGATTCGTTCATTTTCAATTAGAATTCCAATTAATCCAACCAGGCATTTTTCTCAGTGTGAATATTATTATCCGTAAATTAAAAAAAAAATAGATAGACACATCTGAATAGATAGGTATATAAATAAAAACAGATAAATTTTAGAATGCCACTTTAAATGCACGTAAAATGCAAGCGGCGTTACACGGGAATACGGGCCAATGTTATCGATCGTACTTTCCCCCGTTACAATACTAAACAGACACCGTTGCAACGTGCGATCGGACAAAAAATCGCGAATGATTTAACACGCGACTTATTGCGTCGCGAACATTGCACGGATTTCCTCCGCTCTCGCTCGTACCACGCGTGACTTATTTTCGCATACGTCAGGTGTTTTATATAAGTGTTAGTATTTTGTATCGCGCGACATATGAAACTGGGCCAGGATCTAAGATGATTCAAAGTGGCGAACGTGACAATAGTGCGGTTACATTAAAGTGCGATGACTAACTTTGTAGATAAGAATAATCGCGCAGAAAACGCTTTTGACTTTTATGTGCAGCGTAAAGGACAGAATTATTTCGTATCTACTGTATGTCTATCACGGTGAAAAAAAAGCTTTCTGTGCGTGTATAACGTTCATCACTTTAAACTTGTTTTTACATTTTTTTATAATATAAAATGATTGCGAAATATGATGTAATAAATATCGTAACAATCAGTTTAGAGCATACGAGTCATGAAAGTAAAGAAATTCAAGATTGTGGCTTTCGCGATAAAACTATGAGTCACGTCATTTTTTAAAGTAATGTGCACGATGTGCATATCTGTGGTCTTGCAAACAATGCACGAGTGAAAAGCATGGCGTTTATCGGAAAATGTCTGATAAAGAGCTGCAATCTTTATACGTAAACGAACTAGAATTTTATCTACTAACTCACGTAAAACTGTATGGTGAATCATCGATTTCTGATTAATTTATTTTTGATCTGTCGTATCGATAATCAAACATCATATTCGAAATAATAAATCTTTTAGAAGATCTTTAGAAGATTTGTGTAGGTAATAAATATGTATCCCAATTATTAATTATAAAAATGAAAAATATGAAAATTAAGAAAACTCACTAATAATGGTAATCTAAACATAATGACAAAATAATAAAAGTGCAATAATTAATAAATACGTAATTCATTATTTTCTTAAAAATAATATTGACAATTATATATCTAAAATATTTACAAAAAAGTAATACGCTTTGACAAAGTGCACGTAAAGTTTCGGTAAATATAATATAATAATAATAATAACTGATAATAATAATAACAATGTTTATCGGACTATGGACTTCCAAAACATGTTCCCAGAGCATGTTCTCTACTTGGTAGTGTTCTCAAAGACTCTAGTTTAAGAGGCTTCAAACATAATATCATCAGCGTTACATCAGCCCTTCCATCTCATCGAGATACTCCGGGTCGCATCGCAATCAATGGCCTTCGGACAAGATGGTTGGAGTGACGAGCCGACATGCCTGGAAGAGGCTATCAATCATGCGGAAAAGCTGACCAAATAAACACAGTGGCCGATATATGCATCAGGCAAGTGTTTCGCGAGCGAAGTGATATGTGCGGAGCTTGAGCATGTTATACACAGGTGCGTGTATACTTGCGTGTATGATCGCATACACGCGTGCTAACACACGTTGGCCGCGATGAAACACGGAAAGAGAAATCGTTGTATCACTAGACTGCCTGTCGCCCGTGACTTTATCGACTTTTTCTTCGATATAACTATCGTCGCGACCGATCAACCGGCTGATAATATGATTCATTTCTCGTGATGCGCGTTAAATCAGAGGACGGATCGCATAGTTCGAAGCTCTTTTACCAACATGTGTATTGGAAAAGGAATGAATTTCAGTTGTTTGGATAGAGATATCCAAAGAACAATGGATGCTTTTCATTTGATGACACAAGTCGACAAAAATCGATACAAGTGTCGTTCTATCTTTGTAACTCTCTGAATGTCAAGAAGGATAGAAACGACGCTTATGACGACTTGGGTCGACTTGTCATTAAAAGCACTCAATATGTCCTACAAATACGAACAAAAATTCTCAGACATTATTAAAATATCATTTAGACATCATATTATTAGAGACGTCTTACGTTCAAATTTTAGACATATTGTTCTTTAAGTATAAGGGTTCTTTGAGTATACACTTAACGTAATACTATAAATGCTTTGACGCATTCTTCAATTGGTAAATTTCTTTCTATCTACTGACTATCGATACGATAGATCGATATTAATGCAATCAAAGATTGATAATTCACCGTACTGTTACGTGAGTTAGTAAAATAATCATGGTCAAACAAATGATTCAAAGCATTTATAGTGAGATTTTAATCCAAAGTCTTATGAGCAATCGGACACAGTTTTATAAAAAGAAAGAGTTCAAAACTAAGAAAATGAATGCGCGAGTAATTAACAGAGTTGTTTTACATTCTCGAAATAAAGGTTTTTGCTACGATTTCTTTTTCTAATCTCCCCATAAAATGGCTGAATGCAGACAAGTCGTCTAGAAGCGCTTAAAAGCTGGAGTAACTGTGCAATGAGGTATACTTTACGAAGGTAGCACTAATAGCTTAGAGAGATGTTCCGGGGATGTGCGCGCTCGTGGGCGGAAATGGTATCGTAAAGCGTCTATTATGCTGCGGCCCGTCTTTTGTTCTGATAATAAAGACGGTGATGTTATTATTATTACTACTATTATTATAATATCGCAGCATGGAAAACACACTTGTTTTCCGGGTATCGTTACTCGAGAAAGCTTAACATGAAAGACTGCCGGAAGAAACTTGGAAGCAGGTTCATGGATAAGCAAAGGAAGAGTAAAGTAAGCTAAGAAATGATATTCAAGAAATATTATAGAGATTAAAGTCAATAAGAATATAATAAATCGTGTGTTATGTACCTACAATAAATTTCATTTTAATCGATTTTAATTGATCTTGAGAATAGTTATGTTAACTAATAATAATTATACGTAATAATTGTCACAAAAATTAAAAATATTCCGAATTCCTTATTTCACTTTCATACTTGATATTTTAAAGTCAATTTATGTATTTTGCAATTGCAGTGCACACCCGTCAATTTCCTATACATTCTTACATGATAGTAGTCATAGATCAGCAAGTAGTCTACTGATAGATATGATAGAAACTTAAATTATAGTAGATGAATAATAACAATAAATTGAGATAGCATTATCATTCGCTCATCGTTTGCCAATAAGGTTGCCAAGAATTTTCACGAACGATGGAAAAATTGTTGAATTTAATAGCTGCGCCAGATTTCACTAACGTACCGCGAAAAGACTCAAGATGGCCCGCAAGGAAGATTTAAGAAAAATATTGCCCGCGGCGCGTGTTTATGTTTATATTTTTCTTGCGTCGGGGAAGCTCTGAGATACGCGATAAATATTAATAACGCAATATATATTAATAAAAATAATTTAACCAGTCTCATCTCTTTTTCAGCAAAAATATATATATATTAATAAAAATACACAATACATATTAATAAAAATAATTTAATCAGTCTCACCTCTTTTCCAACAAAGATATACATATTAAAAAAACGCAATACATATTAATAAAAATAATTTAACCAGTCTCATTTCTTTTCCAGCTTCGACCGTAATAGGCATTTTTCTAGAATTGATTGTGTTTCTCACATATGCGATCCAAAATAAAGATTCTTAATATTGTTTTTCAGCAAACTTAAAAAAATTTGCATTTGTTAAAAAAAAATTGCAATATCATATTTAACTTTTTTCTTCTGTTGCCTGCTCTATATATATCTTTCTTTTCTTATTATCCTTCTTCCATTTCATTCTTTTATTCTATCTTTTTCTTCGCCAGATTCCTGCGATTCCTATCTCCTCCTTCAATCGCCGATCCATCAGCCAACGAATCTCCGCGGCAAAACTCGTTTTTAACTTGTTTACGTCGTATTCCATCGCGCAACTTCACCGTAAGATATTACAGCGACCGTGTTTGATAGGCGAAGAAACGTCCTTTTTTGCGCTCGGCTGCGAGAACTTGCCCGCGAGCAGCTTCTGTAATTCATGACGATCGGAATATATTCTATCTCCGATTTTTCCGGGGCGATTCTCTCCGCGCTGCGAAGAAGTCACGCGTCCCATTTGTTCTTCATCTCGCGCGATCCACGCCTCGCATAATTTGCATTAGCGCGTCATGTCGTTAGCATACCAGAGCGAGTCTACCGCGCTCGGCACAAGATGGAACAACTTGCCAGTGCCCCGTGGTAGCGTGAGTTATGACGGAAAGGGTTGAATTATATACGAAATTATTCGAGCGACGAATTTATGCGCTGCCCGCGACTGCCTCGGAATATAGTGAAGTGATATTAATTGCCGTGACAAAAAGCCAAGAAGTTGGGAGGAAGGGTTGCTTCGTTTACCCTTTCGATGGAACTAATTGCCCACAACGATCGCACGTCGCAGACACGCGAGGATGTTCAAAAAAATACTGAATAGGACGAGAATTTAAGAAATGAGAGAGAGATAGAAAATTATTCATCGTCATACACTGAGAGGAAAAAAATTGTTGTAGTTGCCATAATTCATTATAATTTAATTTCATTATAATTTATAATCATTTTTAGGACAACTATATATTCATAGTTGTTTTAACTAAGAAAATATAATCAATTCAATTATGCTATTAATAATCATATACACTGCTTGAAAATCTAATTTTTTAGTTTATTATTATCACAAGTAAATTTAAAAAGAAATTATATTCATTATAACTGCGATTGCATTTAATGAATAAAAATGTTTATTTTATTTACTTTTATATCTTGCTATATTAATATTTGAAATTATCATAATTTTTTTATATTTGAAAAACTATCATATATTGTTGTATAGCAGTAATAATCATGAAAATGGAACTCCCAATCATAATTATTTTATCATTACAGTTACAAACACTTTTTTATACTAGAGTTTTTTTATACTACAGTCATATATTTTAATAATTATTTTATCATTACAGTTACAAATACTTTTTTCTTAGTGTATACTTTTTTGTACTAGACAAAGTCATATAATAATTCACCATTATGTACACTTTCGCGATGATGATAATTAAAATATTCGAAAATAAATAACAGCTATAATAAAGCCTGCTACAATAAAGGGCAATAAATATTATTTTGTATCTCCAATGATACAAACAAATGTAATTATTACCGGTAGCATTAACGCAAATTGCTAGCAGGATAACTTGTATCGGCAATATAAAATTTAATAAAAATAAAATAAACGAAAAAGAGTTTCAGATAAAAGCAACGATGGATCTTAATGAATTTCTAGGAAGCTAATAATTTCTCTTTCTAGATCGTATCGCGCCCTGGGGCTTTTTATTACGTTTCAAGTTCGTAAATGTGTATAGCCGAGGATTAATTAACCACCTCCAGAGCGAGAGTAAACAAAAATCACTCGCTTTCGTAATAAGGCGCAGTAAGCGTAACGTAATTTATTGTTTTCTTGCTCGATATGCTGAAATCGATGCATTCATCATTTTATCGTCCATGTATACGTACGCGCGCCGTTACAATCTCTCAATCGATCTTTATTTAAACGTTAGCAAGTTGATGTCGAAATAAGGTCTATTCGGCATATCCATTAATCACAATAAAATATAAGTGACAAGTTCAATGAGTATCAGGTTTTTGAGTTTAATATTAAATTGCAAAACTCATTCTAATAAATCACGAAAAATTAAAAGTTTAAAAAAAAGATTTTACGCTTTGCACTCGAAACTTTGATTATAAATTATCTCGCTATTGATATGCCTATTTAATCCAATTCTTTGATATTACATGATATTAATTAAGCATCATTCTCGAGGATAAGATCTATTTCTTGGGCAATTATGGATGTAATAATTAAAAAAACACGATTATTAGTCTCTTGCGATCGACATCGCATTGTTTACGTTCAAAGGACGGCACATTTACTGTGCATACTGGCGGCCCATGATTGTGGTTCTGCGAATAATTATGTTTCGCTTTACGACGACTTATGAAATAGTCGCGGCGGGGTCTAAATCGCTCGAGTCCGATAATTAACGCCGTTCGATAATTAAGCGAGATTCGTCGGGACCGGACAGCCATGGAGGCGGTCGAGGGAGATGAAACGGAACAGTCGCGTGCTACGAGAGCCGGTAAAGGGATAATCGGCTTATTTGCGCCAAAGAGACTCGCGTGTGTTTGTCATTCGAGCCACGCGTTCTGTCGCAGTGTCTCCCAAACCAATTTCGCCATGAGAATTCCATGACGAATAGCGCGATATAATCCACGAGTTTTTTTTCTTAACCTTTGTCTTCATCAGATATCATAATCTCATTCTTAATTGTTGCAAGAAATAAAAAATATATATAAATCTAAGGTGTAAATCTGCATTATTTTTTTAGATAGTACAAGTATTTCTACTTGTAATGATAACTACGTTAAAAACTACGTCTTTTTTTTAATATATAAATAATGTTAATAATTTTAAAAAATATTACATATTATAGTATATTTCTCTTTGGCAAGAATTTTTCGTCTCATAATTTTAATTAATTATCTACTCTTTTCTTTGACGAAACAATTTGGGAAACACTGTGTTACGTTTGATGACAGATTCTATTCTCATGAAACGATTAGCCGTTTGCTAATCCGTTGTAATGCAGTGTAGAAAGTAATTACAATTCGATCCATTAATCGGTCGTAATTTGATAAAATTTGCAATCTGGAAACACTGGTAGTATCTCGGCGCTAAGCTACGCGACACTGCTGTAGCTACTTTATGCGAACTGCGCCAGATCCAGATTATCGGATCTCAATAAGGGTTGAATCGATCAAGTTCTAAGTGTGTCGCGACAGCTCAGGATATATAATGAAAGTGTTTTTATTTTTTTTTCTACGTGCTCAACGAGTGGAGATATTGCGACGCAAAATATCAATCTGAAATTTTCTGATAGATTGAAATTATTTATTCTTTATTCCTAATTTCTTATTCCTTCTATTGTACGCAGGACCTAACTATGTACTTGTTAAGGATAGTTTTCTCCATTTAAATCAATTTAACGAGATTAGTTTTTGTGAGTTTATATGTTGTATATGTACAGCTGGTCACAGAAAGATTGCAACACTTTTTCTTCGATGGATTTCGAAACGCAGCTTACTCTCCGAGTGATTGGTTCTTATTCATGGATCTATAAATAAGAACCAATCACTCGGTGAGCAAACTGCATTCGGAAACCTGTCGAAAAAAAGTCGCAACCTTTCTGTGACCGGCTGTACACGCAAGCATCGGCGGAATCTGCAAAAGAAATAAGGTCGCAGCACAGACTTTTGCATGACGCATAGTGCATAAGCGAATCAACTAATCAGAATCTTTCCTTTTCTCTCATTTCATGGAAAAGAAGAACTTAGATTGGTTGATTTCCTTATGCTATACTATGTATTATGCGTTATGCAAAAGTCTGGGCTGCGCCCAATAAATTTGTGCAACAGAAAATGACAGAATCGGCGAAATGAAGCCACGACCAATCACGAACATTCCACAGTTCCATATATCCGCAGTTCCGCTTCCCATAGGAACGCACCCTGAGGATGCGGTCCCTGGTGCGGAATTGGCGGATCGCTCATGATTGGTCGTGGCTTCATTCCGCTGATTCCGTTCCGCTAAAATGTATTTTCTTATGTTCCATGGAGCGGAATTTCCGGAATGCGCAATTAGCGTTAACTAATCACAAGAGCTTTCCCGTAGATCATTTTCATTAGATTCATCAGAATAGTGTTTATCATTGGCTCGTATTGATTGCGCATCTGCAAGTTCCGCTCCATGGGACACAGGAAACTAAACTCTTGCGGATCGGAAATCACACATACATACCAGGCCATTGGTATGTCTTCATTTTGTATTTGTTCCATTTTTATTTTAATTTATATTTTCACCTTTCTGTATATATGATATTTACACACACACACACACGCGCGCGCGCACGCACGCACGCACGCACGCACGCACGCACGCACGCACACACACATACACACACACACACACACACACACTCGACATTTATGTTCTGACTATATTGACTTCTGTATTTATCCGTATTTACTTAATTATTAATTACCTTCAAGGTTATGTTTAAATTCCACCCGAGTGCTAGCCAAGTATTGTACTGTCACTCCATTCTTGTCATTACGAATGTCAAGGATTATATAACACCCAGAGAACATCCAGGTGGAAATCCGAACACGCCTCAGCATGTTGATTAATCATGCGCTTGTAGGAGATAGTTTTCTCCATTAAATCAACTTAACGAATTAGTTTTTATAATTAATTAGGCAACTATTAATTAGTAGTAATTCTCTGTCAAAAATGACTCTTTGAAAAAAATTAATGTTCCAAATAAAATTAATGTTTCAAATAAAAAATTAAAATCCAGATGCTAATCTTAATCAAGTTCTAACAAATTAAAAAGTAAAATACAAATACTGCTTCTTGTTATTTATACTTTTCCTTTTTTAAAAAAAGGAAAAAAAGCGCTAAGCATGCGTGCTTTTCGTGAAGAATCATTTGGGCCGATTTCACCAACGACAATTACTTAATTGGCCGTGGAACCGTGGACTAATGTGTTTGCTATTTAATAGAATTGACCATTTATGGCTGACAGTTAATCACCGATCCGGTTTAATCGAGTTGGTGAACCGATTCTTTGTATATGATACTAAGTATCCAACCCAATTAATAATAATTTTAATTTTTCTTCAAGAATATTCTTATTGATGATCTTTTTATTTCAACCCAAGTAATGATAACTTTAATTCTCTGTTAAAAATTTATTACTCTTCGAAAAAAATAAATGTATGAAATGAAAAGTTAAAACTTACAATTATAGATGCTACAATCTTAATTAATCAAGTTAAATTCTATCAAATTAAAAAATAAAACACAAATGATACTTTCTTGTTATTTATTTAACTTTAATAATATGTATCATTCGTATAAAAAATTTGATATCAACAAAATTGGCGCTAAGTGAAATTCCTCAAAATTTTATGTATTATTCATAAAAAAGGTTTGATATCAATAATTGAGGCAAATTAAATTCCATGTAATTCGGATACTAAATTAAATAAATAATATTAACTTTAATGACATGTATCATTTATATAAAAGATTTGATATCAATAACTATAGCATCAAGTTAAATTCTACTATCAAAATAAAAAGTAAAATCCAAGTGATACTATCTTTATTATTTTTTTATTATTTACTTAACAGTACTATCTTTAATTTTTATGCAATGAAATCTAAATACGTATATCTTATTGAAGGATCTTCCAATCCAAATGGTTTAAATTTCTCTTAAATGAAATTATTATATCACAATTCATTCAAAGACATTTTCTCTTTCAACTGAAGTAGTAATTATTTAATTCTCCTTCAAAATATTATCCTACAAAACATTATCACAAAATTGTGTTACCTTGCTGAATTTAAGTATTATCACAAAAAATTAAAGAGTTAACTGTCAATAAAACAAAAAAAATTTAATTTAAATAGAAAAATTGCAAAAACACTTGGCGCTGCTAAATCTCAATATAAGAAAAATAAAAATGTTATTTGTTATTTTTCTAAATTTAACATTTTTTAAGTATTACATTGTTATTTTTCTAAATATTACATTCATATTTTACTACTATGTCATTATATCGAGATCTAGCAGCGCCAAATATTTTTACATGAAAATTTTTTTTATTTAAATTAAATTTTTTCGTTTTATACAGTTAACTCTTTAATTTTTTGTGATAACACTTAAATTGAACAAGGTAATGCAATTTTGTGATAATCTTTTGAAAGAATTAAATAACCACTACTTCAGTAGGAAAAGAAAATGTCTTTGAATGAATTGTGATATAATAATTCCATTTAAAAGAAATTTAAACCATTTGGATTGGAATAGAAAGATCCTTCAACAAGATATACTTAGGTTTCATTGCATAAAAATTAAAGATAGTACCATTTGGATTAAGTAAATAATAATAAAGATAGTATCACTTGAACTTTATTTTTTATTTTGATAGTAAAATTTAATTTGGCGCCATAGTTGTTGATATCAAATCTTTTATATAAATGATCATTAGATTAATATTCATTATTTATCCAATTTGGCATAGTATAAAGAAATGATTTAACTTGCCAATTCTTGATATCTTTTATAGGAATGTTACATATTATTAATATTACTAATATTATTACATATTAAAGTTAATATTATTTATTGAATTTAATATCCGAATTACATGGAATTTAATTTGTTCCAATTGTTGATATCAAATCTTTTTTACGAATAATACATAAAAATTTAAGGAATTTCACTTGGTACCAATTTTGTTGATATCAAATATTTTTATACAAATGATACATATCATTAAAGTAAATAGCAAGAGACAGTACATTTATATTTTATTTTTTAATTTGATAGAATTTAGCTTGATTAGTTAAAATTGTAGCACCTAATTATAAGTTTTAACTTTTCATTTGATACATTAATTTTTTTTCGAAATGTAATAATTTTTGACAAAAAATTAAAGTTACCATTACTTGGGTTGGAATAAAAAGACTTTCAATAAGAATATCCTTGAAGAAAAATTAAAACTATTAATTGGGTTGGATTAGTAATATATATAAATTTCACCAACTCGATTAAGCCGAATCGGTGATTAATTCAATTCTATTAAACAGAAAACACAATTATATATAGTCATTTTCATTAAATAATTGGCGTTGTTAAACTGGTCCAAATGATTCTTCATAAAAAGCACACATGCTTAGCGCTTTTTTACCTTTTTTTAAAGAGGTAAGTTTATATAAATCAAACATAACAAAAAAAAGAAATGAAGAATAGAAATTTCTATTGAGCCATAAGTGATTATTATTTAATTCAATCCGATCAATTTTTCAGAAATATTTTTAATGCAATATATTAGAAATTATTTTAGTAACAAGTATTTTTTAATATAACTGATACGTGATTATTTCTTCTGATTAATACAATTAATACAAAAAGTTTTTTCAAATGTTACTCTTAACTTGAATTTTTCGCTTTTAAGACATGATAATAATTATGAGAACAAATAATAAATTCAAATAGCAAACAATTTATAATAATAAACAATATAAAATGCTTTCACTTTATATCTATATTATTATTGTAAATTTCTAAATACTAAAAATCGCCAGGAAAATTTAATCCTTTTTTAATATTCCTTATTTTATACAGATAAAATTTTTGCAAAAATTCATTATATGAAGAAACCGAGGTTAATAGATTCATTTTTCAGTTTCGAATTCTTACAGATGAAATTAAGAGACTTGTCAAAAAAATGAATTCTACGAATCAATTCTACTAGTAAAAAAATGACCATTTTATTCCCATTTTTTATCCATGTTTTCGCTCTAGATTAAAAATTTATCCTGGATGGTCCTATTTAGATGTCAGATTCATATTCAGCGACTCAAAATATATAAGAATAGTTGGGTTTCCACCTCAGCACAGTATTTTTTTGTGGATCTGTGTTATTCTACATAGATTCTATCATATAGAATGCAAAGAATAGTGTCTTATTACAAACATTAATGAAGCATTAATTCTAACTTCCAGTAATACACAAATAATCTATTGAAATCTATTCATATATTATTCACCTCTTGATTATTCTGCAATTCCATTACACGACGCCTTTCAGGTCTCCGTCTCAAACCCGGGTGTCTCGATTCCCTCTGATCTCTCCATCACAGGCACTCACAGAACACTCACTCACGAAGGTATGATTAACTACGATCGTACGTGTACTAATCACTACAACAATCGTCCGGCACTTCGCACGATATTTTGTGCGACACTCCCGACATGAATCGCACGCGATACGCGTCTCGTTACACCATGGCGAGAAAACGACGCCGAAACTACGTTGCACGAAGCCAATCCGCTCGATGTTCGCGACGTGTATAGGTAAGTTAACGTAATGGCCGAATCTCGAGCGCGGGCAACGAAATCGGACGAACAGCCAACTTCACTCGTCCGCCCGCCCCCCCCCTCCCATCCGCGATTGTTCTAACCTGTTGCTTTCGACATTCTGCATTTTTCCGATCCTTATAACGAACATTACACGCTCGCGTTTTAGCGATTACTATCCCATACGATAACGTAAACAGAAGTTAACAGTTGAAGGCAGATAATCGCGGAGCGCGCTGTATCGAGAATACGATCGTCATTTCGCCAAAAGATACTCAAATAAGTCTGACGCAATTAACGAATCATAATCGAGAAAATCAAACGTCTCATAATCAGTGACGCAATTATTGTTATAATAATTCTTACCTATTCGTTACATATTGCTTTTGTTCACATTTTCCTACCCGAACTGTTCACACGACGAAACGTCCGTCGCGTCGATCGAGCAGAGTGATCATAGCTCCATCCGAAGTTAGCTTGCATAAACTTGGTCGAGTGCACTGGCGACGGACCGTATAGTGCCAACTTCAAATAGTTCGACCGTGCAATATGTCCGCGCCTCGCGTCGTCGGCGTCTCGAAGAATAATGCGAGTTGCGACGCACGAAATGTTTTTCCACTGTGTTTCAACCGTTCAATCGTCCTCGTGCGAACGACGCGTAAGGTGATGTACGTAAACAACAAGTCCGTTACGCGCCGCGAAGGACATTACTTAGCTTCGTAATTCGTACGCCGTGTTGTCAGTCGACTCATCGCTACCTATGCCATAAGGTACGAACGCGCGTCAAATTATTCCGTTTCCATCTCGCGTCCCAAACTGGGCACCTATCATAGAATAAAGTCGAAATGGATTCCGAGCAGAATTATTCTGTTTTCCTCAGAAAACACAATAGAAATCTAGGGAATAATTGAATAATTCCGATCGGAATCCATTCCGATTTTGTTCCATGATAGATGATTGTCGATAATTTTTTCATCTCTCGCATCATATGATGTGGCGAATGTTATTCCACGTACTCCGAACATGTGTATAAAAAACGAGTCAGCGAGAAATTAAAAGTGCGACGCAAAATAATGCTTTTCGAATTCGAGCGTCGTTAAAGAGATAATTATTGTACTCTCTGTTCTCTGTCGTGAGTGTATGTTGTTGTACTGGTCTATCGTCAAAACGAAGCTCATCTTCAGCAAGAAGACCGATATATGTAAGTGCAAGTTTCATATGCAATTAATGGAAAAGACAAATGTAAAGAATTAATCATACTTAAATGATATATATTTATAAACTAAATTACCAGTGAAACGAAGTCGCAAAAATAGCAACAAAAATTGTAAACAACTGCTTTTTATAGACGTATTTTGAAGAAACAATATCACGAAAGTAGCTGTAAACAATTGATTTTTAATTAATTTTTAATTAACTTATGTCTGCAATTCAAATTTTAATATCAAAAATTTAATAAATGATAATAGATATTTAAAGTGAGATAGAAATAATTACATTTTTATGTTAACATATTTAAGTTGAATTTATTTTTTGTTGAAAGATATGAGAAAAGCAGGGTAATGAGAAAATTTCTTTATGTAATAGGATATTCAAATTAGCACAAATATAAGAACTCTCTTTGAAAACGAGGATAATTAATATTATTACGCAAATCTGAAATAAAAGGAGAAAAAAAATAATATATCCGCTGTGCATAAAAAATATTTATTCTTTTACAACATTTTTTGCAAGATTTACAACACATATTCTTTTTCAACGATAAAACGATATAAATTTTAATAAATTCTGATAAAGCGTATTAATAGAAACAATATGTATCTATTATTTATCGCATTCTCACAGAACGAATTAATTTACTCACTAAATTAAATCGAGAATCGCCTAAGATAAATAAATTAAGATAATAAAAACATGCCGCCTTTATTGCTTCTAAGTGACTTAACCGGTTTCCCTTAACTCGCTATATCAAGCTGTGCTTGATGCTGTATTTTGTGATAGTAGCTAATGATAATAGGAAAATATCTACAAGATATATAATTAACGTCTTTGATTATTTTAATGAAATAAAAAAATAATAATTTTGCTTTTCAATTAAAGGATTTTATATGGCATTTTATTTAGAGTCGCGCACGCACACATTAATTATTTTCTAAAAACTCATATATTCCTTCAATTATCTCATAATTTTCGATTATTTTATAAATAAACGTACTTCATCGATAAATCGCAACAATTCGTCCATTAATCTATCATAAGAATATCAACATTATCGTGTGACGTTATCTCAAGCGAGTGACGCTGGAGATGAAAGTCGTTCAGAATTGGAACGATCGTCGATCGCAAAGGAAACTATAAATCTGCCGTTATTACAATTGTGCGTTATTTGGAACGCAAAGAAACGATTGATTTCTTATAATTATCATTATAATTTTTAAATAGCAAGCGTTTCTTGTTTCTAGCGATAATCATTCTGCCTAGATGTTGCGTGAATACTTTGATTTACATTTCGATTTGTGTTTTTATAAACATCGTAAGCCGTTATGACTGAATTTCCATCCCGTTGCGTAGCTTTTTTACAACCTTCGTAAACGGTAAATTAATGGAATTTAAGTGGCAAAATACTTAACCGATGCATTCATTCCGTTAACCGTAATTATGATCCGCGGAAGTGAAAACGGCGATGTAATCGTGTGACGTGAAATGTACACAGAGTACAACGTAGGGGTGAAAGGCTAACAATCGTTAATTTGATTCGAAAAGAATGAGTGGAACGATCGGTGGTGAGAAATCTATAATTACACGGCGCTAAATTGCAGGTTCCATTTGTGTGCTTCTTTATTAAAGGGGAATGGATGCAATGACGATGAAAGTTTCATTCAAAATTTAGAAGGCCCGAAAAAATAATATCGTATATGAAAAAGTATTCTTTTTTCCCAAAACTGAGAAATCCAAATCATTTATAGTGAGTACAAAAAGTATTCATACACAGAAAATATTTTTTTAAAAAAACTTTATTTTTAAAAACTAAATATTATCCAGCGAGAAATGAGTCATCGAATTGATGTTAAATTAATATTGATAATTTCAATACCAATTTGAGGTCAATTCGACGTTTAATTGACGCTTATTTCTTGCTGGGTAATTAACAATTTATTCATAAAGAATAAAATAGACTGTATGTTTCTTAAAATTATATATACCAAAAAGATGTATAGTAATTATATAAAGAAAAAAGAAAATATATCATCTGAAAAATAAGCGAAAATTAAAAATTGTTTGGATGCTCAAAAAAGTATTCCTACAATCGAGAAATTTAGCTTCTAAAATCAAGAATATATATATAAAACTCAATTGTTAATATAAGAACAGAATGTATTCATTGTATAAAATTGCTAATTAAAGTTTATTTTCTATAAGACTATTTTTAATTAAATAAGACTATTTTTATAAAAAATTTCCTTGTACGAATACTTTTTGTACTATCACTATTATATTCAAGAATTATGTTTGTAAAAAAAATAATTTGTAATTATTTGACTCGTAATTATTACAATCAAAAGGTACCTTTTGAAACAAAGCTATTCATGAATCGTTAAACAAACTTCAATAGCGACTAAAAATGGTGATTTTTCGGGGTGACAAGTCTTGTTCGATGCACGCCCTGATTTTCCTCCCGCGACCGACAAGCAGTAGCCGGGGGTCCGTATAATTATAGCACTTTTTAAATGGCAGTCCAGCCCCGCACGCGTCTCTCCATTATGATGCATGGGAGTCGAATTTCGACCCCATCGGCCAGCCGCAGCAACCCCAACGTATTGTCGGCTTAATAATACGCCGCCGTGTACAAAGTGCGGGACTTCTTGCGCGTATACGTCACTGACACCATATAATCACATCTCGGGCGAGCAAGCGGTACCTCCCGGCCATGATTCATGCGCATTACGAATATCAAATACTCGGAAAGCGAGCAAATATCGCGGCCGCTCGCTATGAACCAGGGAGAGACATTAGGGGTGCCGTTTCGCGACTCGCACACATAACCCGACACAATAATCATACGCCGCGGTCGCGACTGCTTTCTGTTCTGTTTGCAAAAATTATATCATTGACATAACAACCCCGCACTTCTTTTACCGATACGTATGATGTAATTTCATTTAACTTCTTTGCAAAGTAATAATTTCCAATGTGACAGTACCGTCATTATACATAAACTTTGGCGGATACAACGCGTTTCACGTGGTATTATTACAATGTAAACAATATTTTGCATTATGGAGAAAGTCCTGCTTTTTGCTCAACGCTGTAACGGATATTTTACGTGATATTAATCTCGATATTAACGCAAGCATTTTTAGACTTCATCATTCCTTTTTTTCTTTGTAGTATACAAGTAGTCTAATTGTAAAAATTTTGAAATTAAATCCAAAAGTTGAAACAAATATAATTCATTTCCATCGCCTACATAATAATATATTTGCAATTCTAATGAATCACGCATTGTTTTTTACATAGAAATTTTGCTCCGCTACGGGTGAATGCCATAAAATATTGGGTCGGGGAAAAAGTTTCTTCGTATTTTTTAATTCAAAATTGTATATACAATATTTTCGTCAAAAATGCACGAAATTTAAATTTAAAAAAAGGATTTTAAAGCTTGAAGTATCTACTTTCAAAAGGTTATATTTTTTGAGTTTCTGTGAGTTTGGTAATTTTTACATTTAAAAAACTATGAGCTGAAAAAGATGAAAACTTTTCTTTTCATTTTGGAGCCTCACTTTCATCACGTCTCCCATGTGTTCAAAAAAAATTTACGAAAATTTTCGACTACTTATCGATTACTTATCATGAAGCTTGAAGCTTTTCCTACAAAATCATTTTTTTTTTTAATGTTCCTATGATTTTTTGTTTCTAAGTTATTTGCGAGTTAAGTAAAGAAGTATTCTGCCTTGGATTGCTCATAACTTCGATAAAAATCATCATACCGCAACTTAAAAAGCAGATTCTTGAAACTGAAACTTGTTCTAGCGAATGAATATAATTGTAACGAAAATGTCGCAACAAATGAAAAACTTTTGCAAAAAAATTTTTTTAAATACGAAAAAACTTTTTCCCCGACTTAATAATTTTCGCCACTGCATGTACCGTTTCTCGAACAAAATTATGGACCGTTTTTAAAACGAGCGTGTTACTCGCGTACATCTTTATCCCGTAACTTCTTCCCGATTTAAACAGCACACTTGTAAGTTTTTTTAACTGTTCTCACGCGAGAGAAGGCCGCTTGATGGCAAACCGAGCTGAGAAAATTCGCAAAGCTAGCTGTATAAAGCTCGAGCATGGCTGACGTAACGTCCTCGAAGACAAATTAGTCCGGCGAAGCGGAACGAGCATCTAATCGAGCAGAGCCTAAAACGTCTCGAAGACGATGCTCTATGAAGATTGCCAGCCCCCGAGGCTACGAACCGCCACTTACAAAGTATTATCCACGTTAGAACCGGGGTTGCCCGTCGTCTTTCACTCATCGTCTACCTTTCTTCCTCTCTCTCTCTTTCTCTGTCTGACTTCAAGATTTCAGCATACCTAACTTCTTCCTAGAAGGTATCAGCTGCTTCGTTCTTCGCTCATCTTGCGCGGCACGTCGCGATAATTTCCTACGTGAAAGAGTTATGATGTTGCTGCGCCGCGCAGAGATTTCATTTGTTGATGTATCGCTTTGAAAAATACTTTTATGTTATGCGCATTAGAAATATAGTTGCAAGAAAAGGAGAATCTTAATTTTATGATTTATACTGGTATCGTATTATTTTCAACGATAGATTTTTTTAAATTAATTCTTGTATAGCAAACATTTCGGGAAGAAAATAACTTTATAATTCACTAGAATAGTTTATCAATATTTACTTTGCAAAAAAACTTCTTCATTCGCTTGTAATTCAAAATATGTATTTTAGAAAAATTATCATAAATGCAATTTTCACATTATGTCTTATTTTATACGGTTCTATATAATTGACACCATATCTAAACTCTGCCAGTTCTTTTAATTAAAAACCGACAAATCCCGGCAGCTGACAAGCGATCGACGTGACGAACCGAGGGATGTTCTTAGACCTCTGTTTGCACGCCCCTTATTCGACGATCTCGAGCGAAATCCGTAGCTTCGGTCCAGCCGCATAATCCCGGTCGCATTAAAGCGTCGTCTGGTCGCTTTAAAAAACTCGATCCTGCACGTCGTCGTTTGGCTTTCCCTGCGACACTCGTTTGGCTTTGCGTGCAAACTCGAAGCAGCAGGGGCGACGACATAAAAGAAGAAGGAAGTAGTCAAATGTGAAGGAGGAGGAAGAGAACTGACGGGATAAAAGGTAGTAGAAAAAGAACGAAAGAGACGAGTAGAGAGCACCCTTCGGCGATGATACGAAAATACTGACACGCGTCTGACGATTGATCCGCGACACGTGTCCTCAATGCTGCAATCAGCGTGCCTGACTGACGTTGCACGGTACAACCCGCAGCCGGATTCATTATTTATGAACGATTTGAAAACTGATCTGCCGGGTAAAGTGCTTTTTTTAAAGATGGGGGAGGATCGTCTGCATTAAAGGCGGTAACTGTGGGTAAGTTTTGTGCGTTGACTAAAGAATTGAGGTTTTGTAATCTTTGTTTGTACGTGTGTGACAAACACTGCCAGTAGTTAAAATATAAGTAAAAATATTTTAAAGAAGACTCATCATAACAAATATCAAAAGCTACCATAAGATATCAAGTGAATATATAAAGAAACTTTAATTACTTTTATAAATTTTTACGGCATTTATTTTATTTTATATTTTTCTTATATTAAAAGAAGTTCTTTTTTTTTAAAAGAAGGATTAAAGTATAATACTACGCTCATACCGATTTATTACTATTTGGCTATTCGTCCTGCCAATAATTGGCACGTATCTGCGAGGGATAAGGAAAATCTGGCGGACAGTGATAGCGAAAGGTGGAGGGTGGAGGTATCTTTTCTTTTGTACCGTCAGATACCCACTTATCCGGTGGTTTGACCAGCACGTCAGGATTTCACGGGCTTTCGAGGACCCTAGCGCGAATCGTAGTAGGGAAGGACCGCCGAAGGACATGAATTTTCATTCTCACCGAATTATTCTGTCCATCAAGCGACTGGCGGGTGGGCGGAAGGGAAAGAAGGGGCGACGAGGATTCAGTTTTCAACGAGATCTACGGTCGCCGCGGTCCTTTTGTGCAGTCGAATTGGCGTCCTCGGTCCCGGTGACAAAGATTCGATACCCCGAATTGAAAAGTCCATCGAGAAGAAAAGGATAGCCCGTAGTATATTGCGACGGTAAGATATTGGGGCATTGTGAGCCGCTCGTGGGGAAAAATATACGGCTAAATAAGATCGCGGCAGTGTTTTATGGTCGCGCGCGCGATAGGTGGATGTATTCGAGAATTTATGTCTTATTTTCGGGCCAACTCGAACGTAGTAGCTACTACAGCCTGATTAAATCACGAACCATTAAAGCTGCTTACTAGGGTTTGATTTAACGGGCTTTGATTGTAGCCAACGCACATATCTTGTGTAAACTGTGCAAACTTTTCTTACTTTAATAACGCTACTACTATAATATTTAATAAAACCGTTAATGTATACTCTAAAGAAAATCAGTTTATTAAATATACAGGTTTTATCTCTTTTAAAATTTAATTAGTAGAAAAATGCAACATTTTTCTTCAATGTGATACAAATATTATATGTCCTATCTTTCTGTCTTTCTATCTTTCTCCTTTCTTTGTTACGTCGATCACTGGCAAAATGGTAGCGTTCATCGCAAATTTAGAAAACCCTCGCAAATTTCACTTCCCGGGTAGACTATTCGGAGATCACGAAGGATATCTTGTTAATCCACCCTTCGTGTCGAAAAAAACTTGGTTCTTCCCCAGCATGGCTTCACCTGAGTGGCGATGACGACGGTGGATTCGTCCACCTGCAACGCATTTTTCACGGGGATTAGCCGCCACAATCGCCATCTCCCCGACCTCCCGGGTTGATCCTTTGTCGAAGCTATTGCGTTATGCGTCGTAGAACCTCCTTTGCATCGGCACTACCAATTCGGGAGGATTTGTTTCGGCACTTGGGGTGTGGTAAGCCGACATGAGACCAACGCCCCGACGACGGCGGCTGCTAATAACGAGGAATTATCGTCGCGATACAATGAGCTCGCGGGAAATCCTCTTTGATGTCTACCACGGAAAATAATGCCGCACTAATAGGCACGAGATTATGGCATAGACGACGAAGTCGCAGATCGTATTCTCGATCTCTCCCGACGTTAAACCTGTTACAACATGCTACTATGCCCCATTGGCGTCATTTAACAGTTCTCAATCTTTTCCCATTCAAAATTGTAATTGTTTGTGATATCATTCGAAAATTCTGATACATTAAAGTCTCTTTACTAAAAAATTTTTCTTAAATATTAAAATTATTGTAGATATAATATAATATAACTTGAATCAGTTATTAATTGCATAACTTTGTGTATTATTATACTTTGTACAACAGATTATGAATCAACGGTTACTAAGACTCCGTTACCTCTTGTATTTTGTCCCACGCGTTGCGATGCGTGAAACGAATCTTTGTAAAGTTCCTACATGCCACGGAACATATCACGCGACATTGGATGTATCAGAAGGCTAATTGTCTTCCGCTGTCAGTTGCACCCCACTTGGTCCTGTCCGAGGCACACGCCCCTCTGGGCTACGGCATGCCGTGGACTCCGGCCACATCATTTCTACGTCTCCCCCCTGCATCGAGTCAGCGAGTTCACGAGCGTAGTGCACGCCCCAAATTACACGCCAGAAAGGATAAAATAATTACATGTTGTCTGCCGTTTTTTCGACGTTGCGCGTCGTTCTATTTCTACAGCGTCACCGAGCGGTGAACCACTATTTGGAGAAAGTCATATGTGAATTTTGCAGCTGCGTGACAAACGTTTCACACCGAAAACGGAAAAAAAGCATTGCAACATGGTATTCTTTTTAGGAACTTTAATAACAATTTTTTTTACAAGTGATGGATTCTTTGAAAGTAATTTTTTCTTTTACGGAAATTTATTTTTTCATATAACTTTTTACATTTTTAAAAATTAAAAACAAAACATATATGAAGTCTCCAAATATTTTATTTAAATTTCTTGATTCTTAAACCTCAAGAAATTAAATCATTATTTGCCGTATGTATGTTATCATCAGTCTGAATATTCGTATAATAATCGTCGAAAGAACTGTAATGCAGATTTAACGAAAAGTATATACATCTCTGACTTATGTATATTTCAAGACTACAGGTCGAGTAATTCCTATATTTGTTGACGCACGCAAGCATATATGAGAAACGCAAGGTGTTGCTATCATCACATGAAACGCGAGAAAAGAAAACACGAGTCAGACAGCAAAACTTCAAATGAATAGGAAGAGTTTCAGGAAGACCGCGTACGATCATCTGTCGAGTAAGTTTCGACCTCACGTGGCTAAAATTACTGAGCTGTAGCGGGAAAGCTATACACACAGTTGTTCATAGACGTTATCGCCTTGCTTTTGCAAAATTCATGATCGTAATCGAAAATTATTACGCTCAAGGGGGATCGCATGTCAGCTTAGACCTAAGCGGAGAATCTTCCGGTAAATATATTGTCTGAAACGGTATTTCATGAGTGAATACCAAGAATAATTCATAATTCCGGAAATCATCTGTATTGTGTTTTCTGTTCATAATTATTGCAATAGAAATTTTATATAAATGCCGCAAGATGCGTGTGTTTTCTTTTCAATTTCAGATTACATAAAATCAATCACTAATAATTTTTGAAAATTTATTTTAACAGAATTTATTTTTATATATGAAACTTTAATATATTTTATATTTAATTGAGCTATTAATTTTTAAATTATATTTTTCAAAAAACGTACTTTTAAAAAGATGTAAAATATTCATTGTGAGAAAAGGTGAAGTGGAATAAACCAAGGGTCCTTTGAGTTTGCGAGAATAAAATATGCTTTGTCGCATAGAATGGTAGAATGGTGTTTGCCTATCCAAATCAAAATTGTATTTCTAGCTGAGTCTACAATTTCTGATCTCTTGCTGACTATGCACATCGATAGCGTGA
>NW_017259334.1:1453585-1472628 GCF_001594045.1 Atta colombica | reverse complement strand
TATATATATATCGTCTATATATCCCATTATGAATCATTTGGAGATAAAATGTAAACTATAAATTTAAAAAAATACATATTTGTCAGTGTTTTTTACGGATTAGATTTTATGAACAGTTGATAACAATCGCAATAAAATTAACTTAATTAATCTTTTTTCGGATTTTTTAAATATATGTAACATCTCGATTAATTTATAAACAAAAATGTATAACAATTAATAGTCCTAAATATTTGAAAATTTATTAGTAACGAAAAAATTAAAGTTATATTAATGTGGAAACTGAAATGTATTGTGAGGTATCGAGTCCGGAGATTCAGAAAAACGTAAAACATGAACAGCTTGAGCCTTCGATTCCTAGAAAATATTTTATGTCATTAAGCATATAAAAATTACATGCTTATATATCGCTTGCTTTTATTTTCATTATATTTTTGTCTTTTATTGTTTTATTTTCGTTAATTTTTCTAATTGTAGGCATAATAAAGAAACATAATTTTATTACCTGAGGGAAAACTAGTAAAGGGTCTCGTGAAAATGTATTTACATCAAAATCTCGTAAGTCTGACAGGGATTTAGAAATTCTATTTTTCAATAGGCGACCGCTCGAGTCCTCATAATCTGGGAAAACCACTCGTCCCGAGTTTTCCAATGTATTTTCCCTCGGAAAGAAGCTTTTTCCGCGATTTTGGTTTGTCAAAACAGGAAAGTCAAACTTTAACTTGTCCGTTCCAGTACGATCAGCTTCTCCAGCAATATTCGGCAGCGGAGCATTCCGTCTTTTTTCTTCGCTCAGTTCCGAATTATCTGTCAAGAAATGAATGTGATTTAACTCGTACAAAAGCATGAATTATAAATGTCACTTGCGAACAAATCTACGGTACAACTTCTACCTTGCAAAGCGTAAGATGATTGAGAATATCTCTTGCGTCCGTTTCTGTTGAAGAACTGAAAGAATCCACCATTATGATTGTTCAGATAATGCAACAGTTTGTCGGGATTACGCGGACATCTCGGAAATGCGCGGTAACACGTAGCTGGATTTCCATTGCTGCTATAACCCAAAACGGTAGCTCGAGCAAAACTTAGTATAGGAGATGCTTGTGCCAATCCGGTGAGCCACCTGATAATATAAAAAAAACCACGTAATTATTTGCTATAATCAATTAATGGAATGTGTATTATTATAAATTTTTTAATTTTGTATTTTATAAAAAATACGAACTGCGTGAAAATATTTCTTCCAGATTCTCCTAAATATTGCTCATTGTTCTCCGCTTGCTTATATTCTCTCGGTGGGTTTCCACTCGCCACTTCACAGAGTATTCTCGGCACGCATTTTAGATCATCGTAGCGAGAGATTGATGATATAGCATTAAAGATATTTGCTCCAAGACTACCAAATTGATTGAGAGGATTGATCAGCGTATTTAATTGATAATTTCCAATATTAGAATCTAATGGGACATTGTTATATTCCTGTAAAATATTTTAAAAAATATTAATATACTAAAATATTTTTAATATATTAATAAAGAGAGATAAATTTTATATTATTGAAATATATTAAAAACATACAAGTTGAACCTACCGATGGAACTTGAGCAATATTAAGTAAATTTGAGATTATATTTTCATAAGGAAATCCATAAGAATTATCTTCGTAATCTGACGAATCCGTTTGACTTGTTCGTCCTACAATTAACGATTGATCTCTATTTTGAGCAAAAAGATCGATAGCGAGTTCATCCATGCATCTGTATGATTAATTGAACATAAACAATAATTAGATAATTTTTATTATCATTTTGATACAATTTTCATTTAAATATTTTTTTCGATATACTCTACAAATAGAGAATATTGTATTATACTTACCGTAATAAATCTGTTACATTGTAAATCTTTCGAGGAACATCAAAAATGCATTGAGTATTGTCAGATGATTCTTGAAAATATTGTGAGAAATGTTCGGCGTGAGCTTCGGAATATAAATACAAGAGGCACCAAACGAAGATAAATTTACTTATCATTTTGAAATATAATTGTAAAGTCTATCTTTATTTTTAATAAATACAAATGTCTTGCTCGGTAGAAGACCGACTCGGTAAAATTTAATAACTTTACGGATTTTTAATGCACTGTTAAATGTAATATATCCAACATTAAAACACTTTCACTCTAACATTCTATTATAAAATCACCGTAATATTAATTTTCTTTGCAAACAGTACGAAGCACTTTAATAAGAAACTTATTTATGTCTAATTATGTCACGAATTTTTATTTATTTCAATTTTTTAGATGTATAACATAATCGAATTTAATTATTTTTTTCTTTTCTTAATGCAAACGATCGTCGCCTTTCTAGGTTTCGAACCAACTGAAACTTTCTTCAAAATCAATTCTCCGGTTAACTGTTCGGTCGGAAAGACGTGGGTAGTAACTCGTCACTATAAGCAACTCTCACTCCATATGTGCATTTCGAATCTGTGTGTGTGTGTGTGTGTGTGTGTGTGTGTGTGTGTGTGTGTGTGTGTGTGTGTGTGTGTGTGTGTGTGTGTGTGTGTGTGTGTGTACATCAGTGGACATACTGCCAAAGAACACGAATTTTCGTAACAATTCTTTGAAAATAAGAGGATTCATGTATGGTTTCTTAAATATCAAACAATTTATTTTCACATAATAACAGTAAATTTTGCGTGCAATGATGTATTATGTGACGCTATTCATTGATGGGAACTGTTATGGCATGGACATACAGCAAATTGAAGAAACACAAAAGAAAGAAATACGAAATTACATAAAGTGAAGCGAAAGATATGTTTGAGAGAATTTATAATTATGCAAATAAAATATTAAAATAATTATACATTTGCTATATTACATAATCATATATTTCTCATGACGATTTTTTATGTATTTAATTTGTACTTCTTCTCTGTTAAAAACAATTTACGATTTATTTTAAAAGATCAATTGACTAATAATATTAGAAATAATAATTTAATAATAAAAAGGAACTATATCTTTCACACAATCAATGTAAACGATTACGATTATATAAACCCATGCATCCACATTATACAAAAAAGAAAAAAAAAACAGATTATAGTTTACTTTCGCGAATATTTAAAGTTTATGGCATCAAGATTTAACTAAAAGATGCTAATACTTCGCTTCTTATCGAACAAATTACTCGCAGGCTCTGCCTCTCTTTGCCAATAAGTAACATAGCTTCGGATTGCCAATAATGTCGCCCATAAAGACGCTCAGCAAGTAATTCTCTTTCATCGAGTTGGACGATGACTTGTACTCCCTGCAAGATAATGACTCAAATTACTGATAATATTACTTCTATACTAGCTACTGCATTAATATTAGAAGAGAGATTCGAATAAAAGCAGGAAGGGAAGAGAAAAAAAATAGAAAGAGGAAAAAATAGAAATACGATAAGAATACGATAAGAAATATAATATTTCTACCACTATGTATATATACATATATATATATATATATATATGTTTGTTGCTGCGTCACATCGGCTATAAAACAGGCGATGTTTTATCGCTTAGTCGTCATTATTTTTGTCTACGCGACATCACTATCTTTTCTAAATGGATTCCTAATTTCTAATGACGCCACTTCTCTTACAAGCCTTCTATCGCTGATCGCTTTCCCCAAGACTAGTCGGAGAAGGCGTCCGGAACAATCTTTGTCCCTCATACATGGTCGGTTAAGTCCGTCTAGACGGTAGTTGCCGCCAATCTCCAATTTATCTACTCTCCTTCTACTCCTGCGGATCTCTCAGTCTCCCACATCTTGAATATTTCTATCTACGTGAGGTACCCGCAGGTTGCCACAGCTGACGAGAAGGAAACCCAAAGTACGAAATGCGTCTTAAAAAGATGCATCGTTCGTCGACAGGCATGGCGACACGTGCTCGCTATCTCGAGTCGCGGGGCATTAGGAGGTCCGAGATAAGTCGACAGATCCTCAAACCTACAGATCCGGCAGATACTAAGGCAGTCATAAAACACAGCCTGCTTGGATACACAGGTGAGACACGAGAATGATCAGAAGAAAAGTTGACGATGAAGAGTGACGATGAAGAAAGAGAAGCAGCTATCAGAATGCATTAGAGCGCCTGTGGAAGCACCATTAAAGGCTATCTGCTCCTAGCGTTACTTACAACTGAATTTAGTGTAAGCTCCGTGAAGGCGGAGAATGGTTGCACGGAGCGCATAGACGGTAGCAGGGATTTCTATTATATCTCCCACAGCGTGAGAAACGAGGACAGAAAGGAGAAAAAACTTTCTGTCGCCATTAACGGAGAGCACCTCTGGGTGCACTCCTTTTCAGAATTTGTAGATCGTATCTTGACATTATCGTCCTCACTATGATTTTACGACGCATTACGACACGTCTCGACCGCTTATTGATCGATTAAGCGTTATGTATCATGTGTCTTCATAGATGGAAATTTAATTTTTTTTTCTAATTAGAAAACATTTTTTTTCTTTCGATAATTTGACAAATGAAATATGATAAGATTAGTTATGGAATACATCTACTTTAATATCTTACTAAAATATAAAATGATTAAACAATTTGCATTAACTTGTTAACAATTTAGAAATTTTACTTTAACTTTTAATTATTTATAAAATATGTTTAATTTTACATTAAATAATTTCTTCAGAATTTTTCTTAAAAGAGATCTAAATTTATTGAGAGATTGATTTCGCATATATTAAAAAAAAAATCATTTTTTTATAATAGAAAACTAATTTTTTGCCTTCATTTTTATATTTGTTATTAATAATGCCATAGTCTTGCAAAAGTGAATAAATATCTATTACATTATATATTTATCATACGAAATGTTATAAAGGAGACTAGAGCTGATTGTTGTGACTAGGATTGATTGTTAAAATGTTTATAACTCAAACAGAACAGAAAAATCTCTTTTCTTGATTGTTGATATAATATTAATTTGTTGTAAAATGATTTGCATCACAAGCATTGTATATATTATTTATAATGATTTTTAAGAAAATGAAGTTGGTGAGTAAATTTTTCTTATCATCTATTTTGTTGTCTGACAAGTTGACATTATTAATCGCGGTATCCCTGTATTCATAGAAAATGATATGTCTTAGAAGATTTTTGTATACTACAATTAATTAATCATTATCCTGTGACAAAGTTTGTAAATACAATCTCTTTTATTAAAAATGGCTATGTGGAATAGATTGACGACGTTAAGTGACAATAAATTTTAATATTTTTAGAGAACACATTTTTAGAGAATATACTTATTACAAATTTATTATATATTTCATATATATAGGTATGTATATATGTTTTTCATTTTTCATATGGAAACTACGGTACAAAAACAAATTATGTATTTTATAATTAAAATAACTATTTTATTTGTATTAATACCATAATTATTATTATTTCTCAAAATATAGAACTGATATTAAAATAAAAATTGTATTTTTTATATGTGTTGTCCATAACAAAAAATGTGCTACTACCAACTCTAGAACGTATGACAATCAATCCAAAACACTGAGTTAATTGTCACATTTTCGTATAGCTTCATAATTAAATAACTTATTTTTATGATATGATAAATTCACGAATAATAATAATAATTTTTTAAATACCTTTAAATAAAGAATGTAGACATATTATAACGTATATATAATATTGGAAGTACAAATTAGTTCGGTCCGTTTCCTTAAAGATGATTCCAGCTGTTATGAATGGTTCATAGTGACAGCTGATTTTGGCGGTTTCAGAGAGGTTAAACATCTGCTAATAATATTCAGTTTATATCGCTTTGAGTTTCATACAAAAATCTTGATTTTTACTGTGTTTGAAATGTCGAATTTTGTGTTAACCAAGCAGCATTTGCGGGAGGCAATTAGGTTTTGATTTTTTGCTTTAATTGGAAGTGCGGCTGAAGCCCATCGAATGCTTGTCGAAATTTATGACACTGCTCCAACTGATAAATCATGTAGGAAATGGTTTCGACGTTTCAAGGATGGAGATTTCAGCGTTGAAGACAAGCCTCGCTCTGGACAGCCAAAAAAATTCGAAGACAAAGTCTTCTTCATGACAACGCTCGGCCTCATGTCGCTAAAGTCATAAAAAAATATTTGGAAACGCTCAAACGGGATGTTTTACCGCACCCGCCATATTCTTCGGACATTGGTCCTTCTGATTACTGGTTGTTCCGAAGGATGCAGCACGATTTGCCACCGGTTCACTTCTTTCGCAGAAATCGAAAATTGGCTCCAAAATTGGATCGCCTCTAAAGACGAATCATTTTTTCGAGATGGAATTCGAAAATTGCCTGAGAGATAGGAAAAAGTAATAAGCAGCGACAATACTTTAATTGATTCTGTTCATTCATTTTGTTTTGAAATAAATGCATTTTTGAACACAAAAAAACGGACCGAACTAATTTGTACTCCCAATATTTCAAAATCAGACATCTACTTTTTTTTAAAAATCATTAATAAAACACCTGTGACAACTGACCCCGATTTCTCCTATAACATTGCGCAAGACGTGGTACGGTGGTATTTTATTACATTGTTTTAATGGATTTATTAAAAAAAAAATCTCTACCGATTGTATTTCCTAAGTAAGGTAAAATATTCAGCCATGAAACCTGATTTCAAGATTAGATTCTTTCAACCATGAACTTCAGAATCATGATTGCGTAATGCAATCATGAAAGAGCATGTATAACGATAGTGTACTCTCTCGTCCTGAAGTCGAACGTATACATCCTCAATTTTTTTAGTATTATAATTTCTTTTTGATATTACTCGAATATTTTCAATATATTACATATTTATTAAAATTATCAACTAAATTAAATAGCGATTACAATATTGCAGTTTATACCTGAATATTTCATTCCAATTAAGAACGCGTTCCCAATTTTTTCTTTGAAGAGATCGTTCCGCATACTTGACACAAATTTTCTCGTAGATGCAAACATTATTTCCGAGCTCAGCTACTAGCTTCTTTTCGACTTGGTCAATGTCTAAGATCTTTTCATCGTATATCAAAGGATGTGCTCGTTTTACTCGACTGATATAAGTATCTAAGAATTCAAAAAGAATACTTTTAAAAGATTTACAAAATATAAAAACTTAATTTAGTTTATTGAAATTTAATAACTGTTCATCTATGAAGTTAAAAATTTTTTGCACATATAATAAGTAACATAATTTTTCTAAATACAATGATCTTAATTTGTTGTTTTAATTCGTTTGATAATTATAAAGCATTTCGAAATTCATTGTAATAGCCTTCTTTTGTTCTAATTCTTGGCGTACGTATTCATTTAACGGTAAGCAATTTCGATCAATTATTAAGTCATTACATGGCTTCGTGATCGGAGAGAGAAGTTGTAACAAGTGGAACACTTTCGTTTTCGCTGTTCGTTGATTTGAGTCACGTATCTGATGAGTTAACCGCGGAAAAGGCAAATAACCTATGACATATAATATTCTTGCTTTCATGCTCGGTGCTTTCATGCTCGGCCATTAATATTGGCAATATTCTTTTACTAATCTTTATATTTCCTCTTTTGCCATTTCAATAATAATCTATTCACACTCTCGTCGATCATTATAATAAAAAAAATACGGTCATATAATACGTGATATATAAATATAATATGTAAATATAAGAATTACATTATTATAAAATATATCTTTTCTGTATGCATTACCTGGACTTAAAGCATAAGCGAGCTTCTTGAGGAAGTTGATGATTCTTACACTTGCTATAATTACCGGAAAACCGATCAACTGCACCGGAATTTCGAAGTGTGGTTCGTTTTGATCGGCCACTGTGACAAGTATCAATACCAGGAAGTAGCAACCAAAGCGCAAGAATGTCCGCGGCAATTGCATTATGTAGTAGAGCTAAGACATTCGTTAGTTATTATAAAAAGTGTTGTGAAACCGACTCGACTGAAACGGACGTTGAGATTAACTTCCGCTATTGTGCGTGAGTAATACTTCTTCTTTCCGTCGTGCAACTTTCTATATTTCATACAAAAGAGAATACTTTATGTTAGTGTATATGTAAAGAAACAATCTTTCCATTTAATCTTTCCATTTTATCATTATATAATTTATATTTTACAAATATCTTCTTAATTCATTTTTTAAATTTATTTTTTTCTATGATTGTTACACAGAGACAAGGTTGCTTCGATTTAAAGAAATTTCGGTTAAATGAAAAAATTTCTTTAATTTATAAAAAAATTTCTTTGATTTGATTTTCTTTTGATTATGAAAAAATTATGATTTGAATGTCAATTATATTTGAACATAATTTTTTTTAATCAAATAAATTTTATTTGCTTTTAAAAAATAAATTAAAAAAATTTTTTCACAAATCAAAGAAATTTTTTTTTTTAACCGTATAGAAACATTTCTTTGAATCGAAACAATCTTTTCTCTGAGTGCATAATTATAAACTATAATAATAATGCAAGAAAAATGCATCTTATACATAAATTACATTATTCATTATGAAAATATTTCAATTAATCGAACCCTTCACTTTTTTCTTTAATAAAATTCTACATTTTCTACTATTTATGAAATTTTAGTCACGCACTTCACATAGTTCAAATCATTCAATCGCACCTTCATGAATAGATCGATTGCTGTTATTTCAAAGCACCATGATTATGCAATTCATAATAGATTGCGTATACTGCACTTCTACCGCATCGATATGTTTTTCCGTTCAATTATACAAACATGTATCATCTGAAACACGCACTTCAACTACATCAACGCATGTGACTTTGGTCAAAAACTCACAGCCTACAAACTGGCGGCTGCTTGCTGCTTTAGTAAAAACTTGTTGCTGAATGTTCCTCAGAGCATGAGACCGTTGCTCATGCCAACGAAGAGAAAGTGATTGCCCCTTCCCGTTACCCGAAGCCTTCGATCCTAGCTAGTTACATGTTATAACATTTGGCACATGTTGTAACATTTCGAGGATTTCTTCGCATCAGATCATTGAGAACAAATTCCGCAGACATAACTTTTGTAACTTGGTTCTTCCTAGCAGGATTAGACATTGCGTTCTATCTAAATTGAGCTATGTACTTATTCTTTAAATCTAAATCAGTGGATAATCATTGATATTAGTGCCAAGTATGCACTAATCAGTGAATGAAATGTGAGATCCCTAATCTAACTAATATTTATTATGTGATTTAATTAATCTTGTTTTAGTGCATAAATTCCATGAATGATATTGGAAGATTGAAATTAACGTGCAAATATCAGTATTTTATATAATAAAGTAAAAGATTTTTGTAATAAAACAAAAAGTTAATGTATCGACAGGGCAATAAAAGTCAAATAAATATATCTAATTAAAAAGTTACATATATTAAAGAAAAAAAGAAACAATTATTTTACAAATATTTAAAATAAAATTTTCCCATTATAAAAATTCATATTACAAAAATTCGTATAATATGTATTTTAACTACGAGATTAAGCCATCCTCAGAATATAAATTGCTGATGAATATAACTTAATTTTTTGAAGAATAATGTAAAACGCAGTGAAGAATTATAAAAGAAAAAAATCAAAAGATCTTGAGAATTTAAATTAGTATTTTAGTTATATAATGACTCAAACATTTTTTTCTTTGTTAGTTGAACTTCATTGATTATCCAATGCCAAGTATGCCACTAGGTAATTGAACTTCATTGATTATCCAGTGCCAAGTGTGCCACTGGGTAATTAGTAACTATCCACTGATTTAGAGAGTATTCAGATTTAGAGAGTAGATATTTTCTGGCAAATTGATATCACATATTTAAGTTAAATATATTTAAGTTAAACTTCAAGAGAGCAAAACAAAAATTTTTTTTGTGAAATTTGTTCATTTTGTGCAAAAACATGTCGAATGAGTCTAGTTTTCGATTGGACATAAGGGAAATTAATTAAACTTATAATATTTACCACTGAGGAAAATCTCTTCAAAGGAATAAAATTTGGAGTAAGTACTATATGAGTCATCATTAAATGAATCATACAGTTCCATGATGATGCTGTGGTTAGTCTACTATCTCCATTCGTTCATTTGTTTTTTAATATTAACAATATACGATAACAAAGAAACACATAAAAAAAAATCTATTGGAACTTTATTAAGTATCCTGATAATGTCAAAATGACGTCATTTGACGTCAAAATGACATAGCTTGCTATCTGAGTAAAACTACACTTACTATCTAAGTAGAAATCAAATATCTCAGACATATACGGTTGTAAAATAAAAACTTTAAGAATAAAAATATTTACTAGGTATACGATTTTTTAAAATTGTGGCATAACTTCTATCATAGATGTGTTTGCAAGATGTTACAGCAGACTTAGCAGCAGTCGCTGCTGCGTGCTCAGATACATTTACGTATGTCTCGCGTTTTGTTTAATAACTTCGATTATTCTACTTAATCTTATAGTCAACTGATCCTGGTCTCCCCTACTTCGTTTTTGTTCGCACTCAGGAATATTAATATTATATTGTACAATAGAATATAATTTGCACAATGATAAATCATGTTTCTGGCGATGCAATATATAAACGATACTCAAGTTTTCGTGATAATAATGTTAATTACTGAGAGAAAAAAATGACAATATTCTGCGAAATTTCAAAATCTCGGTTGGACCATAAAATAAAAATTTTAGCTCGTAAATTCATATCAATAGATTATTAAAATTATAAATCAAAATTAAATCAATAGATTATTAAAATTATAGAAAAATATCTGAATTAATGTTAACATTCAGTTCTTTCCATTAATTTTAGAAAATTATTCTGTCAATCTCTGTAATTATTTGTAATAATTAATTTGTAAATTTAAAAGATGATACATGCATTCATATGGATGTATTTATACTCAATGTTACAGTTTATTTATTTGTTAATAAGTAGGTACTTACATCTCGCTTATACGTGTCACTACTTTCACTTGGTATACTGTAACCTTGTAGAATTCATTTTTAGATTTTATATTTTAAAAATCTTGTATAATGCGACGTATCGTAATCACTTATTTTATAACTTTCTATTTATTCTATATATATTTTAATAACGAAAAAAATAAATAAATTGTAACTTGAAAACATCGAATATTTCATTTTATGGTTACAAAATATTCCTATACTCTATGTAATTTATGACTTTAAATTTTATTTTATATTTCTTAAATATTATTTTTATATAATGTGTATATCTTATATTCTTTAATTTTATACTTGCACTTCCAAGCTTTTATTTATTTCTATGCTATTGCGTCAGAATATTATCATATTTCAATGAGAAATAGCAAAAATGCAGACAACATACAGAACATTCTTTTTTTTATTGCGAAATATTCTCCCAGTCATTGTCATAAGTTCATTGCATACGATCCCGAAATCGTGCATTTCCGTAGGAAGTCCCATGGTGACGCTTTGCCAAATTATCAGTATTCCCGATCTCCGCTCTACCCTATTCTTTTTCCTATTTTAATACAAAAGCGCTGCCATCCCCAGATATAATCCGGAACCCAACGGGGAAACGCGCGAAAATTATTAGAATAATCGTCGGCGTCTTTATCGACTTAAGCCCGATGCCAACTCGTCCCGAGTGGACATTTTCCAACGAACCGTGCGATCGTAAACGAGATCGTGCCAAGAGTCTCGGTTAGCAGTTAGAGCTGGAGCGATACGCGAGGACAAACGGGATGTAATACCGATGAAACCGCGCCACTAACCGACCTCTCCGCTCTCCGAAACAGCCAGCGACACATTTGGAATCCTTGCAAAAATTATCGCATGATATTGTCGTTGGAGTTTATTGACGTTTCTTGCATCGATGCCAAGCCACGTGCGATTTCCTGCTGCAATTTCCAGCTCCTTTTTCGTTGTATATAATACAGCAAAGAGGTGAGATCAAAAAACTTTATCAATTTTTCAAAATAACGGGTGACTGGTAAATGAGATTAATTATTAATTCACTTTATTAAGACATCGATAGGCTGTTGTAATCGCTAAAAAATTCCTTGAATATCTGACCTGCATCTTTTACATTCTATCATGTAACGCTTGTACTGTGCACTGCACACGTAATTGAGTTTATGAAGTTTTGATATTTAAAGATAATACAATACAGCCAGGAGAGGGAAGCAAAACGTTAATCATTAAGCAATAAATTAAATAACTTATAATCTATAATTTATAATCTGTATGTTGTATTATTAAAATTTTTCATTCATATTGTAATAAAAATGGATTTCGCTTTGTATTGGGTTGTCCGGAAAGTTCGTGCCGATGTTGAAGGAAAATTGAAACGCAGAAAATTTAAATTTTCATACATTTATTAAATTATATAGGTTAGTTCGGCATGAACTTTCCGGACAACCCAATATATGCTGCGTGTTGTAATGTCCTTTAAATTATTCAAATAATTTTATATGATATAATGAGAGAGAAAGAATTTTTTTCGATATAGCTTCTTTTTTTAATATACTTGTTCGAGAACGCCAAAAATTTTTCAATTATAAAATATCACGAAGTTTCGAAAAATTTGTCCTACTTCAAATTGACACCTTGTTAAAAATTTAAAAAGATCGTTTACGAAAAATTAACGTTAGCGATATGAGAAAATAGAGATATATTGAAATATATCTTTATAAAAGTTTTATTAATATGTAGCCAAAGATGTAGCTTAAAATACATTAATCTTTATTTTAATAATCTTAGTCGAATTATCCCGGGCTAGTTGAATCAAATGGAATGCACTAGAAAAATGTATTTTTTAAATATTAGTTATCAGTTTCCCCTTATTATTAAAACATTATTAGGTAGTCAAATGTATGTAGTAACAAGTATAGAATTTATTTTTTCGATAAGTCCCTTAATTTCGTCTATAAAAATTCGAAACCGAAAAATGAGTCTATTAGCCCCAGTCTCCTCCTTTCACAATATCACAGGTTAATTAAATCATCGATTTCAACAGTGATGGTAATCATGCTTTAGCGTAGACGAATCTTCTTCATCATGTTCAGAACTCTAATACCCGGCAACGGACATGTCGGGTAAAAGTTATGACAACCTTGGCCTTCTATACCAGAAATCAGTTGACCCATGTGAGCCGCGAAGTGATATCTCGATGGTACTTCCGCCATTGTGTTCAGACTTGTATCTCTGAAAGTAACATAGAGTTTTTATTAGCGTAATCAGCTTCCCGTGCGTCGCGAGATGCAATTATTTTCGCATTGGTATGATAATCAGGTCATTTATCGTAAAATCGATTTTTGCACATCAATCAAAAGTTTAAGATTCATTTATTTTTATATTTTTATATAAGTGTGGATATGTGTATAATAAAATACGTTTTAAATATCGTGACAGTCATAAAATTTTTTCGTCTGGCAAAGTGCTACAAAACTGAATCGAATATCGAAACAGTTGATCGTGTGAAACTGGTTTAGCTGCATAAAAATTAGCACAAGGTAATTCACCTTTTACTTTCGATATCGACATCAACCATGACTATAAATAGACATATTAATGCAAAGTCCAGTTGCATCCAGCAAAAACGAGGATATATTATCGAATCCTTTCTCTTCAATATACCCGCATTTGCATTTTCAGATAAGTTGAAAGGGAACAAACTAAGTTTCGTCGTCTCTTTTAGAACAAAATTATGTGAAAATCTCTCGTGATAATATTCTACTTTAAACAAGTCTGTAATATATCGATTTCTCTGATTCTTTCTTTAGCTGAAAGAATAATTTAGAAACGTTTGTAGAAAGCATTATTGAAGTAAACTATTACCGGAATACAAAGCAGCAAGGCAAATCGCTTTCTTCCGGATTTTTTCGCGAAGATTCTCACGTACGTTGCTTTGCAAATCTATTCCCTCGGATTTCCGTGAGAACTAAAATCGACGTCGATTGCCAACGATTTTTGCTTTAAAAAAACCATCCGGATCTCGTCAAAAGCTAACGGATACCGCGCTGAATTCTTCGAGAAATCGTTCGATCTGTCGGAAGAGCAAAAGCGCGGCAGTTTCGTCACGCATGACTCCCGCAGAAGACGTTTTCCTCCATTGGAAAAGAGAAAGAAAGCTCTTCCCCTCTTTACGATTCCCAGCTTCGAAGGGGCGCCAGAATATAACGAGTAAACGCAAACGGCTTTTTAGCCTCTCCATCTTGATCGGTTTAACCCGGAGCGATCCGCGCCGATAAAAATCGGGATGCGTCAGAATGGACTGGCGTTTACGCAGGCATAAAAGTAAATATAAAGCTTGGATCCTTCCGGGACATTAACTGCGGCGCAAGAATCCTTCCTAGGACGATCTTCTTTCGCTCGGGGATGCCCACTTTCACACAGAAAAGACAATGAAGACGTGCGAAAGATAACGCGCGCATATATTTACTCTATCTACGACTTGTAATTATATTTAAAGTTATATTTGAAAACTTTTCGGGAAGTTTTAATACAATATTTTCCACAGTCGTGTCCCTTCTATGTGGCCTCTATTTTATAAATAGATAAATTTATGCATAAATATTTATTCAGTTTAATATAGAAACTACGGAATTTTTATCTTATCACAAATACACGTGTAACTTTTAATGAGTGTGCAATGTAGTGTAAAGAAATATTGTGCTTTTAAACGAAAACAAAAATGTACTATACGTCGGGACAATGCTGTCGTTTTGGTTCATTATACTTTCTAATGGAACTCGCTTTTCTGCATCAATTCATTTTACTGTTCGTCGACGTCGTTTTCGTTTAACACGTGGAAATGAACGGCCGTAATAAATATGAGACTTTTATTTGAGCTCGTTTTAATATCTTTAAGATCCGATTTACGATATATATAAACGATATGTATAAACATTCCTTTAATTTTTGTTATTTAATCATATTATGATAATTACTTTACTCGTTTATTATTAGCGAATTATCATTCTATAATAGATTTTTAAGTATAATATATTTTAGAACAAATATTATTAGAAAAAAGAGATAATAAAATGCGTAAATATTCTAATTTCTAATTATTAACATAAGAAACGAAAAGCTAAGATGTTAAATAAAAAGTACTATCTTGTAGGAAGAAACCATTACATATTAATTTGCTTTCTTATTATATATTGTGTGTAAAAAGTATGTTAAGTAAAATATGTACATAAAAACTTTATTCATGAATAATACGAGAAATTTACGTTTATTTTGAAAATGAAAATAGTTCTGTATATAATTTATGACGAGCATGAAATGATCGAGCGTTTTTTTAACCAGAAACTATGAATTAATTATCGAAATTGTAAATAACTCATTGCTTTCTATCAGCTTACATTATTTATCGATGAAATGTTTACAGAAGCAAACCAGAGAAGGCCGCATAGCAGATGCAAAATGCTATGTATGCCGTGTCGCGGAGAAAGTATACAGATTGGATAATGAAAAGGAAAGTATTCGTCGAGGTTACGATGAGGTGCGGCAAGACGTGCGCGTTTTCGGATGAACTTACATAAGAGACAGCTAACTTTCGCGCGATAGCTTTCAGTTGGCCATTTTTCAAAATATGCGACTTGATCATTAATTTACGATAACATTCACGATTAGGTTATCATAATTCTTAAAGACAAATTAAAATCAATCAAATTGTAATGGTTAAATAAATATTAAATAATATATTTTGCATACTATTTCGTTACGAAATTTGTTTACGATGTAATTAATTACAAAAATTATATATTTAGAACGCGCGTTGTGATTTTCAAAATAACTGATTTGTTATATTAAGGTTAATTAAAGATTATGAAGACGCTAATTTGGCCTCCTTTTCCGTTTTCAATATACCAATGTTCTAAGGAATACGTGTTCGTGTGGTGAGGATCAACACTCTTGAATGTATATTAATACATTCATGTTGGAAATGTCTGTGCATCGGGTCCACTGCGATGATACATTCCACACTATGCAAATATAGGGATTTAAAAGCAGATAGATGCCGCATTTCCCGATTTTCCAGCAGAGTCAGTTTTAACGTAACGTTGCTTTTAATCAGAACGTGAAAGCACGAATTCGCGGTATAATTCTTTGCATTATCCGCATAACACAGCGGATACGTATATACGTGGGACCTAGCTGCATTGTACATCGTCCGATCGTAAATGAAAATTGCAAAATACGCACAGTGTGCACAATGTGCCGCGCGCCATTGTCCCGGTATCCAATTTTCCCAGGCGAGCAAGTATTTCTCGTTGGACATTTCCTACAGTCGTCTACGTCGTTTTCCAAAACATCCTGTATATAATTGTGATGCACATGTGATTATTAGCTTTTAGCTTCGCTGAAGATTGCAAAATTTCTCGACACATCCATTCATCATTGATGGACAGTCATCGGTTTGTGCTTTTGAATAAGAAACGTAGCCATTCGTATTCGCGTAAAATTATGTTCTTAGCAATTTTCCTCGTGCCATTATTTGCGTGACCAGAGAGAAATAATTTTTTCATATCCTTCACGATAGCGCCTTTCAGGGTCGACGGACCCTGAATCGTTTAGTTGCAATGCCGATCGAAAGTTGAGTGAAAGTAAGAACATTGGTGCAAGAGCCTCAATGAAAGTAGATTCTCACTTTGTTGTATCAAATAAAGTGAGCAGCATACCAATTATCACTATCAGATTCTTCCCTAATTAATTTTGATAAAAATCAAACTTTAATAAAAAAATCAATCTTTGCGATTTAGTGACAAGTTCATTATTTATTATTTAATCTAATAAGCCACTTTCTCTTCCTGTAATACAAATAGAAATAGAACTAAAATGTAAAAGTAGTAGTTGCATACCTTATAAGATTTAAAAGAGATCGCTCCATTTCACTTAGTTGGTCTTGATGAACAGACTTGGTGAGTTCGCATATTAGCTTCGGCAAGCAAGCAGTTTTGATCATTGTCATCATCTTTGCACGGCGTAGAGCAACTGCACAAAAATCGGAATCATATTGTCAATTATGCCGTGACACATGCAATATCATTCCGAGTGATGGGACGATTAATGGATCACAAATATTATTCCGAATGACAACGCATATTCGAATAAATGACCAGCTTTGTTTAATCTCACTATAAGTGACAAGTTAAAAGCCAAGAACACGAGTCAAATTTCTAAAGATCTGGGATGTGCCAAGGACTTTTACTTTCAGAAACAAAAGTATTCTCGTTTCGTTCCAGATTTTTAGAAACTTAATTAGTACATTATACAAATACATTAATAATGTTAGCTATTCTATTTTTCTATTTTCTATTTTATAGATATATTATAGTTTATTGTTATATTTTTTCTGATATTAAAAATAATATTAATTTGTTAGAAAATATTTAGGAATAATTAAGTGATATAGAAAATATAAATATAGAAAATCATTATAAAATATCATAAATGTGTTACAGTTAAATTGTTATAATTAAATATTATCGTATATAACGCTCGCTAATTATACCATTTAATCTATAAATAATATTTAAAAATATGCTACACGCATTCACTCTATAATTGAATTGAAACTCATTTTATCGTAGACTACTTTCCATTTTCTCGATTGAGAACTGGTTATGCTTGTAACAAGATTTTGATAAGACAAATGAGACGCACATACATTTTGAATCGAAGGGATTTCGATAAATCAAATGGTTGTCAAATAATTAAAACAGATGAGTGCATGACTAATTAGTCAATTCGCAGGGTAATAATTAACTCCATGCAAACTAACAAGCGCAACTCGATGAATAATGGTATGACGACATATATATGCGTGTAGATCTCGCATGTATTTTTATGCAATAGCAATTATAAAGGGAAAATGCTAAGCAGTTTGTCGCAAGGATGTCTTACTCAAAGGTAAAATTACAGCTCAAATGGGATATCATTGTGTTGCTGCCAAAGTAAATATGTTTTATTGTAGAAAAAAAAGATTATATTATTAAATTTTGTGTTTCGCAACGCATTTGTGAAAAAGTATTATGTATCATTTACACGATAGTCTTACTCTTACCGTTATTTTTATCGATGTCTTTTTTCGAAACAACTGGTATCTTATCATGGGAAGGCCCTTTGAGTTGAGCCTTGGGTTCTTTCATAGCATCAGTTATGTTCCTCTCCGTTATATTACCGAAAATTGAAGCGATCAATGCACTATAATCGCCGGCAAAAATCAGAAACATGCCCAAAAATATTACTAACCGCACCGTACTGGCATCCATGTCGATTTTTTTCAATAAGGCGAGCGTTACGGCAAACTAGAGATAATCCTAATTTATTGTCAATCCTCTGGCAGACATAAGATGTAATAATGTACGAATCCACTGGTAGAGAATTACATCTGAAAGAAGTGTCAAATATTGAGCACAGTTGATTAATTAAAGAATAAATTTGCATATGTAAATGCATAGTTAGAAAAATTTACTTTTGTTTTCTTTCCTACGTTGTTTACATGTTTGTGCGTATGTTGTGTGTACGCGCGCGCGCGCGCGCGCGTGTGTGTGTGTGTGTGTGTGTGTGTGTGTGTGTGTGTGTAAAATAACGTATAAATTGAAAGCGACATGATTATATTGAAATCCATTTGATTATTCCAATTTCTTATTCATTGCATATATTATCAGAGAACATGATATTCATCACAATGAAATTATGTATCTAATGATAAATATGCAGTATATGCAGTAAACGTCGATTCATGGCGATGACTCTGCCACTTTCAACAATCACGTATTATTACGTAAACATACAATCGATCGCACTTTGCGACTCCAGGAGGTAAGTTTGCCTTAACCTGAATTTTTGAAGGTATACAATTTCTTATACGCAGATCGTCCAAACAAATACTCGTCTCCGGATCCGCGATCGACCAGATGGTTGTGAACCGGTCACAACTCTCTCTCTCTCTCTCTCTCTCTCTCT
>NW_017259334.1:1429180-1453574 GCF_001594045.1 Atta colombica | reverse complement strand
CTCTCTCTCTCTCTCTCTCTCTCCCCCCTTTCTCTCTCTCTCTCTCTCTCTCTCTCTCTCTCTCTCTCTCTCGAAAGAAAAGAAAAGACTCTCACTTTCTGTTGACTTCCACTTTCTTCAAGACTCGCTGCAGCAATAAAGTTAAACCCTTACGATGTCCGTCTTACTTTCATCCGAAGCGACAAAGCTCGTTCTCAAGAGCCGCGACCGAGCGCGACGTCGACAACTCCTTTTGTATCGTCGAAGACACTTCTAGCGCATGGGAGTCTCGGAAACAACCGGCGAAATCATAACGGGAATTCTCCTACTCCCTATTCTGAAATATACGGTGCAAACGACGCAAGACCTCTCTCAGCGAATTGTAACACTGTCGTGGAGCGAGAATGGCGTCGAACTCACTTGCGAAGTGGCTCGCATTTGCGAATAACGTTGTCAATTATAATTCGCGCACAGCGAGATATTCCCATCCACCTTGCGAACGCAAATGATGCGATTTGCCCGTTAAATCGCACGCCGATGTGTACGAAATTTTGGAAAGCAATTAACCGAGGAGCGAACGATCAATCCCCAAACGTCAACGTCGAAAATCACGCGCGCGTTTCAACTCGCTCACTAAATCAAATCACGCGTAAATCGAAATCCACCGATCGTAACTCAATATCGCGTGCTGGTTCTGCGATTGTATATGTTGCGTAGCTGCAACAAATTTTTCTGTCTCTCCATTACGTACAATCGAAAGGTTCACCGTGAAAAATATCCAGATGAAATGCTGGACATTGAATATCACTGTCACCAGGAGACATTTGCGAGACGTAAACAAGCTTACAATAAAATAGAATTCCGAAAATAGTAGAATGAAACATAGAAATTTGCAAACGTATCACTACGTATTGCTGCAGATATATCATCAAACGCGCACTTTGAAGTGACAGCTGCCGTCTCGAACAAGGAGAGAAATACGGACAACGCTACTGCAGACTATCGAAGTCGCGGAATAACTGTGAATGACTCGAAACCACGGCGGCGAACCTAACGAGTCGTTAGTGAAAGTTGGCCGATCGTTCGCAAGTCCATGCGTTTCAATCGCTCACAGTTCTGTGGCTGAAACAAGGCGAACCGCATGAGAAAATGCACTGTTTTTAGTACTGGCAATTGTATTCCGTAGGAAGTATCTCCTCGTAATATATTTAAAGTTGAAAAAATTTCGTAAACACGAATTTTTAAAAAAAGGAATATCTTGTGTCGTATGACTGAAAGAAGATTGTTTCCGAAGAAATGAATAAAAATGATTTATAGATTAAATAAAAATTTTATTACTACTATTTTAGTGGAAAATGAATCTCAAATGAAAACATATAAATATAAAATGCACATTCAGAAATAATAGCTTTTAATAGATACGAAAATTAATTTTTTATTAATTTTACAAGCGGAAAATAATTATTTTCCTTTCACCGTAATCTCGACAAAACATAATGGTCTCGCGATATCCGCGCTACATTTCGAAAATGATACTGTGTGAAAATACTTGGGAAATAGAAAGACTAAATAGAATTGTAGTATCCATAGCAAGATGATGACATAAGTGGATAATTAACAGGTGAAGTGGATAATTAACAGGTGGATTGTTACATCAAAAGATTATATGTATTGTAGCAAGAGTGTTTTCAAATTGCGTGCTGATTTTAACATGCATAGATCTAACTAAATACTTTCATCTCTAAATGGAAGCGTACGATCTGATAAACTTGACAGTAGTTTAGCAAATAAGCTTAGCAGACAAGATAATTTATAAGAACTATTCTATAGCTTTTCGTTTGTTTTTATTATCTAAATTCTTTTAAATCTCGCAAATTTTTCAAATTTTCCAAATTATGTGACATAAACAGTCCACAGAAGAAGATCAGCCCTTCGGAAGATCCAGGTTCGAATCGAGATAATATTTTTCGTAATAAATTATTTATGATGCTTTAAAGATGCTTATTAGCACTAATTTCCATTTCAAATAAAAACCGGCTATTCGTCAGTCTTGAAAATCTTAAACCGAACTGAAATACGTAATGTCACAAATTAATTAGTAATATTATTAAATAATTCACATTAAATAATTCAATTTTGAAATAAAAATTGCACAAATCCATACTATCCTTATTATTAGGCATCAAAACTGACAAAATAATTTGCATAAATATTCACTTCGCTCAAGGTTATAACATTTTTCACGTTTTTTTTCTGTATGCAAATTCACATAATTAATATCGATTATTCAGTCTAAGATTATATAAGGAATATAAAAATATAGGAAACAAAAAAATATTTTCTAAAATAAAGGAAAAAATTACATACATTTTTTTCAATCATTTATCTCTCGTGTGCGCATAATTTTAAATCTATGCGTACAATATGTATGTAAATAACTGTTGAAAAAAAAGAAAATTTCTATTTTGAATAAATCGCACACCGATTATTTGTCAATCTTAAAATATAATCTTAGATTGAAGAAGCTGAGATATGAATAATTATCAAATTAAGTTGATAAACAGTTTAAGCTTATTGATGATATGAAATATTAGTGTTTACATTAAAAAAACCAGAAAACAAGAAAACATTAATATATAATATTTATTGCAACCGCAGTAAAGTAAAGCTTTCGTTTGTAATATTTTAATTAAAGCTTGAATTAGTATCGAAGAAAAGAAATTAAAATACGAATAATTACATATTTATTGTGTGATTATTACAATTTTATTTATAATTTTTATAATCATAATGTACAATATTATAACAATAAATATTAAAGTATTAAAATTATATAATTTATAGTATAGTTTCATTAATGATAGTTTAAAAATAAAAATGTCAAATAAAATTACGAAATTTATCTTTGAGTCCTTGACATATTCGAATATTCTATTTTTACGGATAACCACGAAGAAAGATAGTAGCCAATCCTAATAGTGATTTAGTAAAAGGTGTGACATTTTTTAAAGAATTCATATGAATCTTATGCATGTTGCAACATGAAGAGCGTCTCGAGTGCATCTTCGTACATAGCCATTTAAGATTTCTTTTTCGATCACCATCATGGTAATTATATCGCGAAAGAAGTTTATTGGTAGCTATAAAATAGAAATTGTGAAATTAAGTCAATTTAAAAATATATTTCGAAAATATACAGAAATTTTACTTTATAATTAAAAAAATTTAAATTAGAAGAATGAGATGTGAAAATCTAAAATCTCGTATGAAACGATATATATAAAAGAAACAGGTGATAAGACTGATATTCAGTTCTCATGTGGAAAATACAATGTATTAAAAATTATAATTGCAGATATTTGAATTTTAGGTCGACACATTTCGAATTTCACAACTAACATAATATATATTAACATAATATATACGTTTTTTTGCAATTTCTTCTCTGTTTTCATAATTTTTTACAGGCAAGAATAAAATCAAATAGTTTATTCATAATCTGAAGATTGTTAACATTCTTATTATGATTAACGTCTTACGATATCGATTAACAGATTCGGAAGAAGCTTCTGCAGAGGCGCTGTTATTTGAATCTGATTTTTGGCGGCGGAGTCGCAGGTGCAGTTGCAGACGACGCTCTTCGCCCAGGCGGTCTACTGACAAAGATCCCATACTTCCGAGGCGGAGGTTCCGGTGGTACAGTTGGTGGAAATGACGGTTCGAGAATCTTAAATTAATATTAACAAATAATAACAAATAACAAAATTAACAAATATTAAATATTAAATATTAAATATTAATATTTTTTAGCAATTAGTTCTTTTATTAATATTTTTATTTAATGTTGTTTGCTTTTTTATTATTCTTTAATGTCCTAAAATATGTCCATGACAACTAATAATTTAATTTACCTTGAACTTCTCGAACGGACTCGTGATTCTTTCGAATTCTTTTGAACATTCACCCTCGATAGCATTGGTTGAGCTAAGTAATTTGTCCGGGTATTTGTACTAAAAACCATCTACGATTTAATAACAATTATTGAAGCTGGTAAAAACGATTAACAGCAGAATAGACATCGAAAGACGACCATTACTTTTTCAACGACTTTTTCCAATCCAGTAATTTTATTGGACGTTGTAATTAATTCTGTGCTAAGCTTGTTCATCTGAATATTAAGTCGATGGTTATGATTAAACATTAAAAATTTTTTTATACATACACGATTCACTTTTAAACTTACTTCATCTTCTAAGTATTTCGTAGTCTCTTTTTGTGCATCTGTCTATAAGTAAAGTAAATGCCTTTAATTACACATAGATATTATCATAAAAATAAAAAGATATTATTGTAAGAATACATTGAAATACTGCTAACCGTTTTTACGATTGCGTCCTCGAATTCCGCCTTCTTATTTTTTAACAAAACCAATCTGTCTAATTTCTAAAAAAATTCTTGATAAAAAGAGTGCATAAATATAACAACATTGATTATAACTATGTAAAAAAAAATTAATCTTGAATGAGTATACAAATTTTATAAATAAAATGGAACTGACCGTCTTATTCTCTGCAACTATTGTTGACATCTCTCGATTTGATCTTTCAATTCGCTTTATTATCTTGAAAACAATTGTATAAAAAAATATATCAAAATTAATTAGAAGTTTAAAAAGAATCAAAACATTATTTCTTTGATATAAAATATATGCATATATTAACTTTGAGTTACACACACATTAATTTTTAAATTTATTTTAAACAAATATAATTGATTGATATTTATAGGGTGAGTAAAAAGTATGGAACCAGTAAGATATTTTAAAAACAAGACATTTGAGAAAAATGTGTATTAAGTATGTCTTATTTCTTATTTTTACAATCATAATTTATGCAGACTACTTACGTTATTAGCATACCATAGTGCTACGTAGAACAAAATATACATCAAAATATACACGTAAAAGTTATCCAAAACGTATACTCGTATAAACGACTGCAAATATAAATAGTAATAGAAAAAAATATCAAAAGCAATTCAATGCAATCATGGTAAAATTATTTAATTTTAACATTGATTTAAGGAGGTTACCTGACGATCATAAATATCAATAAGCTTCAAAATTGGATGTGATCTCGATAGTTGGGAGAAATAGCACGATCTTTGCGAGAACATTCTCGAGAGCGCAATCCATTAGCAAAGTAAAGAGTTACAAAAATCAGAGAAACTCAAGCACAAACAAACGTGGAAATCGAGCGAGACGTGGAACGAGAATTTCCGGACGATTTGACAGCATCGTGTGAATGTGTCTCATTTATATCCGCCATTCGAGTTATTCGTTAATAGTGGAATGTCGCAGAAAGTTGTACCAAACTTCGTGGAACAAAACGATCTTCATCAAAAACTTTATTAACAAATATTGTGGCATGTTGAATACTTTTTAATAAGAATCGCTTAAATTTTTAATTTATTAGAAAATTATACTAATAAAGCTACCATTCTAAAACATTTTCAATTTAAATCTTTTGACACTTTGCATTTAAAAGTTTTCAAATTGCGATATTTTATGCATTAGTATCATAGTTTCTGAAAAGCTTCCTTATCGGGATATTATCTCCCCCGTGGGTTCATATAATAACACCTCGCGGGATCGCGATAATGTAATCTCCTTCATATAAACATAATTAAGGCGCGAAAGCGCATGTTGAAGCAGGTGACTTCATATAGCTGCAGAGGTTTATCGATTGCAGAGGTTGCAACATGAGTGGTACGAATAATTTCCGCGATAAGAGAGAGTAATTTCGATAAGTGATAGGAAGTGCGACAGCGCAGAGAACGCATAGGGGTCATAATTATTCTTATCATTGTCATAATCCGCTATTATTACATTCTCTAAGTATTACATTCTCAATTTTCTTCTGTCCCTAATGCTTATCATACTTAAATATATATAACAACTTGAAATGCAATCTATAATCTGTTTTTTTTTTTGTACAACGCAACTCACAATACTCATTTACGAGGATTTTAAGTATTATGCGAGCAGCTCGCTGCGAACTGCAGTTTTGCTGTAAACGACGAGCTTTATAATTTTACGAACCGAAATTTCAAACATCAGCACCGCTACGTCATCATCATTAAAACGTACTATTCCGCGACTTCAAGGATCCGCGAGATAATAGCATATTAAATCCAACTTTACGCTATATGCAAGCACTTTCGTCACCGATTTGATGTCGACATCTAAAATGTATATTTAACGAAAACTTAAAACAAAACCAGAGTATCTATCTCGTAACTATCGAAAAGCGGCAAGAATCAAAGTCCAAAGGAAGAAAAATCTAAACTGTTAAATAAACACTCGTTGAAAGTCGCGTTTGCCACATTCGAGTGCTCTCTCTCTCCTCCATCCTGCCCTCCGCTCAAAGCAAATTATGAACTAATCCACGAGGGATCGTTTGCTTTTTGCGTCAAGCACCGAGTCGGTTCCATCGACGTCCTCCGATTAAATACACAAGGATTATCACATGAAAGACATACAGGCCGCTCGGCATGCAGCGACAAACCGCATACATGCGCGTCAACGTGATGTACGCCTGAATATGTACACAGCCGGTGATATGCTTGAGCATCGGCAGACTCTAGCTGGGGCGAGACTGAGCCACTTGTCGTTTCCCATGACGCCTCGCGGGCAGGGTTGACTAACTAAATACCGAAGTTAGATGAGCCCTGAGGCCAGGGTTAAACGGAGCTTAAAAAGCTTCGAGCGGGCGCGGGATGGTGAATATCAGTACGTGAGAGAAGCCGAATCAACTACGAAAACACTTGAGATCACTTAGAGGAATCTCCGCGATGCGTTTACGCCCCGTCGCAATGCGCGACGTCCACAGGTTCACTCTCACCGATCCATCACCCTCCCGGGGATGTTTATGTAAAACAGTAGCCGATAAACGCACCGACCCTCGAAGTAGAAGCGCGATGGAACCACTTGACGCGTCAAAAACGTCAGTTACACATTGGGGGCGGTGCTGCGCAGGGTGCAGCTGGATGGTAGCTTCGGGGGTGCTTTTGTCGGAGAGAAAAGACGGGATTGAAAAGCGACCTGAGATATATTAGAATAGAAATTGAGAGCCCACCACGAAAGGTTCGTTATTATTTTGCGAGGGGGAAATCAGTTTGTTCAGGAATTTAAATGGTTAAATAAACACGATACTAGAATTTGCGACATTTGATTTCGGATTGTTAAATAATTGTTTCCATCGAAACAATTCATACGCATTTTCCATATCGCTATTATTCATTCAATACCTTTTTTAGCTGATTGAATATGATATTTTTTCTTTTAAACACTATACTATATAGAAATCAAAATAATCAAAATAAAGGTCAATTTGCAAGGACATTCATTTATCTTCTTTACCCAAAATCCCCCGAATTAACCCAAGCCTCATCGCGTTGAACTCCGCACGAAGGACGAACGACCACGATCGCCCTTCACGAGCGAGTTATCATGCGATCGGCGTAAGCGCCAAAGATAAAGGCGGACGAGGTATGGGGGAGGAAAATTGGTCGGCCACCTAGAGCAGGATATCGCCAGGAGGATCCTGGCAAGAGGAGCTCACCCTCTCTTGTGTGCAAACTACTACGGCGGAGACACACCGTTTCGGAACGTCAGCATCGGAACATAATCGATTTGCCGTGAGCTCATCCGTAATTCGCTCCCCGCAGTCAACGCGACGAGAAAGTCTCGGCGGCAAAGGCGTCACCCGAGCGAGAAATTACTCATCGTTCTGATTGAGGTTAATTAATTAGATAATTAAGTTCGCTCCCGCCCGCGACCGGCGCGGCGCCGAGGGGACGGAACGTGGCAGGGTACACGATGGGGAACGCGAGCAAGGAACGTCTCGCTTCTTTCCCCCAGGAGAAAATGATCGTCGTCGATCCTTGTTAAAAAAATGCTCCCTCGTTATTACTGGAACCAATCCCACGTCCGCTTCTCTTATCTCATTATCTTAACCATCTTTTTCCGAGCTCCACTCGTGTTTTGGATAAAGTTACCGATTCTTGTTTCGCGTGAAGAGAAAATTTCCATCACAGTGTTACATTCAATTGGATTTAATTTTCTTATTAGATAAGATAGAAATCATCAAAAAGAAATGATATTCGACCGAGATAGTTAAATAAGATGCAATGAAGATCACGAGAGGCAAAATTAATATACGATCAAATGGGATTTGATCAGCTTTTGCGTAAATGCGTCATTGCGTAAAGTCTACGAAAATTCTATTAAAGAAATGTGATAAAAATTTCACAGTAATTCCACATGAAATGAACGCTTTTTTAAACTTAGTTCCGAGTCGCATCCATTTGCGCAATTTTCTCTTCTTTCGCTTACCGTGGTAAAACCGCTGGCAGAGTAAGCCAGCTTACATTTCATCGTACACAGGACATCAGAGCGGAGGAGGATTGGGGGAGGAGTTTAAAGCGAATCTCTGAAAACCCCGCACGTTCGATAAATTTTCATGTCACCTTTATCTGACGGTATTTCACGAGCAACGCCATCCAGGGGTTGGCTCAGCCGTGTATGAAAGAACTCTTTACACATGACACTTAACGAGAATCTCATAATCTTGCGGGGACGCAGCTCTCTCTCTCTCTCTCTCTCTCTCTCTCTCTCTCTCTCTCTCTTTCTCATTCCCTTCCTCGTCTCTGACACCCTGAAAATCCCTTTGAAGATCTACCATTGATGCTCGCGGTTTAATATTCCGTCACGGATATTAATGCTCTCCTAGCAACGACTCCTCGTAAATCAGCAAAGCCCCCATACTGATGCACTTTTCGCTACCGTTTCTCAGCATCTCCCATCCTCGCTGCGGTTTCAGCTCTGCTTTCACCGGTACCACAGTCTTCCTCGTCTCGTGTGTAAGATCCGCGCGAGTATAGTCGCGTTGATTGAGGATAATGCGAGATACCAATTATTCGTTCGAGTAAAGAATTCATTAGTGAAAACGTAACGATGATGGAGTCTCTTGCGCTGTAACCTTTTACGACGAAATTGCATCTTCTGTCACCGAGCGCTTACGTCATTGTACTTTGATGTCATTCATGTACGAGATAACATACGGTGTGAAATATTTTGATTCTAGCAAACTCGTAAAATATTATTAAAAGATAAAAGACTTGAACAGATAGGAATTAGTGTGTACATTAGGAATGCGAATTAAATTTAATAAAATTTAATAAAATTTTTATATCACTATATCAAGAATTATATTGAGAAATCAAAATATTATTCAGAGAAAGAAAAAAAGAAATTTATTTTAATAAAAATAATTGATAATAATTCTCTCTCTATATGGATTTAGTAAAAAGTATACAATTACAAGTCTCAAAATTACTATTGTATTTAAGTAAATGATCTCATTTTGAAAAAAAAAACATAGCAAAATAATAAAGCAGATTTTTTTAAATGCGACATTTTTATATGGAGTTACTTGGCGTTCTATCTTTATTATAATAAATATATATGATTTCTAGAGTTACTTTTTTAATTGATAGCTGTGTTTTCAGCAGATAAACAGAAAACAGCTCCGTAAGTGCTCAGCGATTTTTTAATGATTATGCTCTTGCCTTCAATTTTTCGTTGGATCTAAATAAGTATAGAAACAATAATATTAAAGATTCACTGAGCGTACTGTGTTTACTGAGCGGCTTTCTGAACACAGCTGTTATGTCAAATTTTGAAGTCTCTTTGTTATTCATTTTTAAAATATCCACTCTTTCAGATTTTAAAGTTTCTTTTATCTATTTTCGAAAGTATATTACCGTTCAAATTTATCACGGTTCATGCACCGAAAGATATTCCACTTCGACTTTCTTCGATTTAGCATACTTCATGAAGAGAGAAGGATGTTCCCTTCGAGTCTTGTTGTCCCACCGAGCGTGAAATAAGTGTACATACGAAGGGGCGCGAGGCTTTCTACGGCGATCGCGACGATAAAGCGAATTTGCACAAGGGTAAGAGAAACCGAGGGAAATACCTCGCGGAAACACGATATTCCCGTGTTCTTTCCTTCAATCGAACGAGGGATTTAAAAAAAAAGAATCCCTTATGCACAAACTGTTATAAAACCATAAAGATGTAATCGTAGATCGGGGTATAACGCGGTCGTACTACCCTTGGAGAATTGCGCAGGACTAGCTGAACAAACGTGGCGAGAAAATAAAGTTGTAAGATAGAATGGAATATAAATAAATCGAGCATATTGTCTATATTAGAAAAAAGAGCCGTCAAATCCTTTTCTAATTAAGAAAAAATAGTTATTTATTTTATTGTAAAAAATCGTTTATTTATTTTAGCTTAATAATAACTCATAATAATCTAGCATCGCATTTCAAATAAATTATTAACATAATTATGTAATTAAAATTAAAATTATATTATTAAACTAAAGTTTACTAAACTATTGTATGATATTGAAATAAAATAGACTTAATTAGGATTTTCAATAATAAACGACGATATATATATATATATATATATATATATAATTTAATAGATACATTAATATTGTATATTGTTTGTTTTTATCAATATAAATAAATGGCTAAATGAGATCATAGCATGATTTCATTTAGCCACATTTATCATATCGTCAATAATAAGAGTTCCGAAAGATAAAAAAAAAGCGCAAAATGATTTGAGTCACATCGTACCACCGTTCTGAATCATCTCCGAAATTGAATCTAAAAGTGATTTCACAATGGCACTTGCTCATTCGACTGTCATCCCGTACGATGTTGCCGCACCTACTGTGAACCCACTGTGCGTTACAGCACGCTGCGTTTATGGTACCCTCGATTGTCCCGCACGCAAGTGTCACGGGTATCCTGTCAGTCAAGGATCAGCGAACCGTAAGGAGAAGTATTGTACGAAAAGTATAACAGAAATGGAATCTCGGGGGTGTTGTCGAATTCCGGTTTGCGCGCGTGAGCGGAGAGGGTAGGTCGGCTGTCGTTCTTGTACATACGCTGTGTACACGCGTGCGTGTGGGGTGGCTCTGATTGAACGTCATTCGAGAGCATGTCAAATCGAAGAATATGCTGTGACTTGAAATTAATTTGAGTGGTTTCCGCAAGACCGTCGGCCAAAGGACCGCACGCGTGCATTCCTGATTAATTGTTTTCGTCTGGTCACGAACTATGAAACCTTCGTGGAGAATTGGACGACTCTTAATAGTGTTTAAGGGACATGGATCTCAGCTGTAGCAGAGATGATTTTATTTTGAAAATAAACAAAATAATTTACTGTGTTAGAATTGTTTGTTTCTGTGAACTGTTTTTACAATTCATTTATTTTGTATATTTATGTCTATTCTTGATAATTTTAAATACACACTCACACACATATATGTATATATATTGAAGTAATAAATCTGAAACAGCATTACCAATCAAGGATTCATAGTATGAATCTATTTCTGACTCTGATTTGAATTCAAATCAGCAGATTTTATTTTGCACCATACTTATACGATTCGATAAAATATCGTAATAATAAGTCAATAACAAACATATAAATAAGAGGTTCTATGGTGTAATGGTCAGCACTCTGGACTTTGAATCCAGCGATCCGAGTTCAAATCTCGGTAGAACCTTCATTTTTGCAAATAATTATTATTATAAAAATAGCAATTTTACAACATATAAATGAGCAATAAACAGAGATTCCGTAGTGTAATGGTCAGCATTCTGGACTTTGAATCCAGCAATCCGAATTCAAATCTCGGCGGAACCTTCATTTTTGCATGAAATTATTGCATAAAAGTCAATAAGTTTACGATTTTACAATATACAAATGAGCAATAAACAGAGGTTCCGTAGTGTAATGGTCAGCACTCTGGACTTTGAATCCAGCGATCCGAGTTCAAATCTCGGCGGAACCTTCATTTTTGCACAAAATTATTGCATAAAAGTCAATAAGTTTACGATTTTACAACATACAAATAAACAATAAACAGAGGTTCCGTAGTGTAATGATCAGCACTCTGGACTTTGAATCCAGCAATCCGAATTCAAATCTCGGCGGAACCTTCATTTTTGCATGAAATTATTGCATAAAAGTCAATAAGTTTACGATTTTACAACATACAAATAAACAATAAACAGAGGTTCCGTAGTGTAATGATCAGCACTCTGGACTTTGAATCCAGCAATCCGAATTCAAATCTCGGCGGAACCTTCATTTTTGCATAAAATTATTGCATAAAAGTCAATAAGTTTACGATTTTACAACATACAAATAAACAATAAACAGAGGTTCCGTAGTGTAATGATCAGCACTCTGGACTTTGAATCCAGCAATCCGAATTCAAATCTCGGCGGAACTTTCATTTTTGCACAAAATTATTATTGCATAAAAGTTAATAAGTTTACGATTTTACAACATACAAATAAACAATAAACAGAGGTTCCGTAGTGTAATGGTCAGCACTCTGGACTTTGAATCCAGCGATCCGAGTTCAAATCTCGGCGGAACCTTCATTTTTGCACAAAATTATTGCATAAAAGTCAATAAGTTTACGATTTTACAACATACAAATAAACAATAAACAGAGGTTCCGTAGTGTAATGATCAGCACTCTGGACTTTGAATCCAGCAATCCGAATTCAAATCTCGGCGGAACCTTCATTTTTGCATGAAATTATTGCATAAAAGTCATTAAGTTTACTATTTTACAAATGAGCAATAAACAGAGGTTCCGTAGTATAATGGGCAGCATTCTAGACTTTAAATCCAGCGATTTGAGTTCAAATCTCGGCGGAATCTTCATTTTTGCATAAAATTATTATTGTATAAATGCCAAAGTTTACAATTTTACAACATACAAATGAATAGTAAGCAGAGGTTCCGTAGTGTAATGGTTAGCACTCTGGACTTTGAATCCAGCGATCCGAGTTCAAATCTCGGCGGAACCTTTATTTTGGTTCAAAGTTTTTATTATTAAAAATATTAATTATATACCAGTTATACAAAAATAAAATTAACAACAAAAGTGAAGGTTCCATGGTGTAATGGTCAGCACTCTGGACTCTGAATCCAGCGATCCGAGTTCAAGTCTCGGTGGAACCTTAAAATTTTGCATACTAAATTGACGAAATTTTTATTAAAATTTCAAATAACAAGAATTCAGCATGGGAACATTAATAAAAGCTTGTATAATAAAAGGTTCCATGGTGTAATGGTTAGCACTCTGGACTCTGAATCCAGCGATCCGAGTTCAAATCTCGGTGGAACCTATATTTTTGCAATAAGAATTTTTTTATGTTGGTTGAAAATTGAAAAAATTTTCTCAAATATTTCAATGTAAATCTTTTAAGCAAATTAATTTATTAAGAGAAAACTATAAAAAGAGTCTATTTTGATTTTGCTTGTTAAAAGTTTTAAAATTAGATGAACAAAATATTAATTATATTAATTATATTTAATTAAATAATAATTTCATTCAAAGATATGTCAATGCAATCTTATATACTATCCATATACTAATAGCTTAATACTATAGCTATATTAATATTTTCTCTATTTATTTATTATATTTATATGAACATTTAAATTTAGAGCAATACACAATTCAGATTAACACATAAAAAGAAAATATTGCAAAGAAATTCAGAACAAAAAAATTCCTTCGAGCCGGATTCGAACCAGCGACCTATGGATTTCTACAACAAACGACTACAGTCCACCGCTCTACCAACTGAGCTATCGAAGGCTTAAGGACGAACGTGCTCAAATTGTTACTTCAACCATTATTACATTTATTGTATACGTTACAGGAATTATTGTATAAGAAACATAAACACACGTCACTATTTATTTAAATACAAATTAATTATAATTAAATAATATTAAACATATTTAATTAAAAAATCAAATATATATATCATATATATATATTTCTACTTTTTATAATATATAAAATATATATATATTATTAGAATATATATTGTAGTATAAATAAAACATTATGATAATAGTTATGTAAAGTTTATCTAATTTTTTTTTTTCTAATATTAATAACATTAGTAGCTAAGAATTCTATTTATTCTTACTTTAATGAAGTAATTCATTTTAGAAATAAAAAATTTATAGAGTAATAAAATTTAATGTTTATTATCTCTTATTGATCGCTTGCTACCGAACATATACAAAGATATAAAGAGAAAAAGAGGAAAGAGAAAATTAAGAAAAACAGAGTGAAATATGATAGCTCAAAACATTCGCAGATAATACTTCTCATCTCATCCTGCAAATTTTCAATACTTGATCTGATATTGCATACGATACAGTTATTACGTATTTATGCAGTTTTGATCTTAATAATAATAATAATAATAATAATAATAATAACAACAACAACAATAGCTTTAGATAGCAGGGCAAAGGCATTACGTGTCAAAATTTGTATGGAATGTAACTTAAAACTTTTATATTATTCGGCTGTATATAAAATAGCGTTACACAAATTTGCTTCACTTGTTCACTTTTCAAGTTCAAGCTTCACTTTTCAAGAGCCATTATTCTTTTAAAATAAAAAAAATTAAATTAACATTTTTATGTTCTCTCTCTCTCTCTCTCTCTCTCTCTCAAGACAAAAAAAGTATATATTTATCTGGATGCTAAAAATTCTTACGGCAAAGAAATGTAAACATTAAAAACATTTCAAAGAAAATTTTTAAATGTAAATAATAAAATAAAAAGTTTAATGATTGTGATGGTAAAAGTGAGACAATTAAATTTTGGTATCTGTACTTTTTCTAAACAATATTTTCAACAAAACACATGCTTATTCCTTCCTCTTTATTTGGGAAACACTAGCCTCCAGAGAATCCTATATATCTCATCGTGCACGCCAATCACCATCAAAGCGTCGTAGACGCCTGTGCTTCATGGCTCGATACAGTTTACATAAAACTATAAAATTATGGTCGTAGACGAAGGAGATGTCCCCAGGAGGAAAACGAAGACCCTGTGGGAAGGGGTGAGCCATCGTAAAACCGATGGGGTATTTTTACATGAAGTCATTAAACTCGGTTTACGGCGAAACAAAGTGCCTCCACCACCCGCATCCTCCCACCGCGTCGCTTAATTACTCCTCATCGCCGAATTAAGGTTCTAGATCGCACTCTGGTTTAATGAGAGACGAATGTTTAATGAGGGATTCGTGAAGAGAAACGTGTTCCTGGTTCACGAGATAGTTTTCACGACGTCGGGAAAATCTCAAGTTGATTCCTCCTTGTAGAAGGCACCAAGAATTATGTAAACCATTGTGCGCAGCTCTTGCAAGAATAGCAGATTTCTCCGCATTTATATCCAATTTCACGAACGTCATTTAAGGTTTGACCTCATTATTAAGCAATATTGGTTAAGAATTCATAGAGTACGATGAGAACGTGATTTTTCATCGGCGAGAGATCTCTCGAGTGTTCTTATTGCAAATGCAAATTCTGGAATATTGAATAAGGGCACCTCGGGTATTCGAATCCGAGCGAATGCAATATTCTAGCAAATACTTGTGCAAATACTGACAAAATTTAGATCTCGTAAATTTTGAAATAGCCCTTGAATTATTTAAAGGAAAGTTAGATTATTTAAAGAACGGAGGGAAACATTCTATCTTTTATACACGCACGTATCTCCGTTTCGTCGTGGACAACTTTATCGCTGTGCAATATCCCGTGCTTTAAAGTCCATCTTTAAACAATGATAGCAACGAGAGAGAGATGGACCGGTTAAAAGCGCCGCCAGGAAGGATCGTATAAGCGATCTTTGCATCTTTAAAGCATCGCCTAGACAAACAATTTTTAGGGGCAGTTAAGTCGCGACATTGTACACGAGTGAAGTACCAGTATACACGCATCTTTCAGTGATCATTCGATACGAAGAAGTTCGCCATTTCCGGTATCATCTTTAAGAGATTCTTTTTACGAAGCGAGTCGTTTTTACGCGACACGCGTTTTGGACGTATGTAAAAAGAATTTTTCGTCTTATTTAAATATCGATCTTCCTATCCCTCTCGCTCGAAGCCTAATAACATTTTTACGACATAAAATATTTCGAGGGTGTGTCGCGAAATCGCGAAGAGGGTTGGATTGTACTGCATCGCGCTGCGTTCCGGTGATTGTAATAAAACACCTTGTAATTGACGCGTTGCGCGTAAATCTTAGATATCGAGATTTTACGGAGAAATTGGCTCAAGAAGCTGGCTCTATCCTGTTGAATTTAAAGTTTCTCGACGAAATTATACGAGATAAAATCTATTGCTATTGCAACGCTTTGCAAATGGAAACTTTATTGATTTTCATTTGCTACTATGTACTAGTATTCTAGTTTACTATTCTAGTTTACAGATTTTCTCATTCTCTTCAGGATTCCGAGCCCTCTCGAGATTTTATAAAAGGCGCTCTGGAGTTCGTATTTCAGTGCGTTTATAATGGAATCGCCTCGAGACAACGTGCAAGAAGTTGAATACGCGTGTATAAACGGACGTATAAACGGCGAAGTTACTTTATACCCCCCCCCCCTCCCCGGATTTAAGGAGTTACGCCGCGGCCATAAGCTATAAAGATTCCCGTCATAACTCGAACGGTATCACATTTTATTTAATTGCCCGCGGCTCAACTCGCCCGCGGGCTCTTCCCCGCTCGCGTGCATAATATTATTTATTGCTAAAGAAGCTGTTAAAGTTTAACGTCGAGGAGGCGCTCACTCTCAAAATTAAATGCGATAAAATGTTTGTTATCCAATCGACTCGCTACTTAATGTGTTTCTACCATCGCGTGCGCCGTCTTTCCCGTTTGAATTTGTAGAGAGAAAGACCGGTAATCCATCGCTAGGACGACCAGCGACGTATTATCTTGCGGATAAGAACGTAGAGAGTCGGATATAGCTTTACAGCCATTTACGTTGCGAAGACAGTTATAAGAGCTCTTCGAAATACATAGACGTACATTACAATTCAAATAATGGAATGTTTGAGATCGTTTGCATTAGCATATCGCAGTGTGTTACAACGAAATTTGAAACTATGAATAACAAAAGAAAGATACAGAGAATAAATTCCGCTGAGAGCAGCGGAAGCTCTTAATGTAATCAAATTTGAACACATTCCAAATTCAATTGCTGCTTTTGCGGTTCATGACACATCATATCGGATGGTTACATTTTACTACAATTAAGTTCAATTATAATGTTGAAAACATCCTCTTGTAATAATTATACAATGTTCTTTCAATTAATCATACAATCTTGTAATAACCTAGTCTCACTAGTGGACTTTAATTAATTTCGATATTGTTAGTTCAATCTTCTCATTCACAGATATCGAATATCTACGATAGCTGTTTAATGTCGCGCTTTGTTCTCCTATCTCGTCTTTCCTCAGAACAAAACTATATGACATTACCTCATAGATTAAAACGCAGAGAGTTGGATAATTTAGCTAAAGGATTTACAGTCCTGTAAAATTATAAGTACAAAATAAATTTCATGAAGAGTACACTGTTAGATATCAAGAAGAGCAATAATAATCTAATTCCTTAAATTAAACATTTTGTTATTTTTACCTTCATTTGTATCAAAATAAATCAATCCATTTCTATGATTAGATTGAAAGTAAACAATGTTCATATTAACACACGCATTTAGTAAATAATAAATTTGAGTGAAATTTAATACATTTTTTGAGTTAAATTATTTAACTTCATTGTTTTGGTTAAATTAACAATGTATTGAATAGAAATAGTGGCAACCAGAAACGATTAAAAATAACTCAAATTGGGTATTTCATCACATCGTGAATTTAACAACATTGAAACTTAATAACATTGAGAGTGGCACAGTGAAGTCATAATAGTTGAGAGATCCTAACATTTGAGAGATCAACATTCTATAATAATCATATAACATATAGTGTATTTCATTATTAATACAGTCATTTCATTATTAAATCCCATTACTGTTAATTCAATCTCTCTTTCACGAATTCTATAGTATCTGATAGCTATTTAATGTGATTTTCTGTCTTTCTATTCTTCCTCGGAACGAAGGAAAACTATATACGACAATCCGTACATTATCTCACAGATAAAGCAGACTTTAGAACTACCAAGTTCCGGACGATTATACGAAATCTTTCGAAAGTATATACTGAGTGCGACATATTCGCCAAGTAAGCTCGACATTGTCGATCAGTTAAGCTCCACTGGGAGAGTATAAAGCGCGATAAATCCGACGTTGCGGAAGGATGCATAAATCTCCTTAATTTATTGCTACGTAACTTTTATTCCCGCGTATCACTTACCACATTACACTAGCTGGCAGTATCGAGATATATAACTTTTAACCATCTATCGCTGCAATAAGTAGCCACTTCAATCTCGGGATTATTAATTTAAATTCGAAATGAGCATGCTTTATATCATACGCGAGTAATTCAAAGTTTTACTCACGACGCCGAGATTAACGGTAACGATTAAAAAAATTTTAATGCATTCTTCAATATTCTCATAGTATATGAATGCAAAAATATCCAAAATTAAAAAATTGCGACAAATAGCTTTTAAAGTTTTAAGAAAAATAACACTTTGCCGAAGAACGATCGATTCAACTTCGACGAAATCTCTTTGAAAGTGCATTTTCGGGATGAAAACTCGTATGATTCTCGATTACACGTCCCATCATTACGGGGAGTATTTTATCGCCTGTCTGAGAGTACGGGGTTCCGCTCGTTAACCGGAAAGTTCCCGGGGATCGTCGCGCTCAAATTTAAATTGGGAAAGTATTTTACGAGTGCGCGGGAGTTTCATGGTAGCGTTGTCACATCTTGATGAACTTCCGGTAATGATCGTAGGAAAATGTCACCGTCGTCTATCGCCGTCACCTATGTTGAATCCGCAATATACGACCGCGCCATGGGAATCTGGTTCACGAAACGAGGATCCACCAAGATTAATGAACGTCGATTACTTATTCGTGTCATTTACTCCTGATTAGGACAGCTGCCATGATTATCATATAATAGGTTAATTCATGAGAATAGATCAATCTAATTTAACCTATGTTTCCTATAACCTACCACGATCTAAAGAAAACAACAGCCACAATGAGGAAAACAACATAAGATCTTTAAAGATATCATCCATATTTTGATTGTGAATTCCAGTAGATAAATTTAAATCTGTAAAAAATATATAAAATACGATCCGGTTATGTATATTAAAAATATGTGAAATACTTCTATGATGGTAAACCAACTCAATGATTAGTTATGACTTTTAGTTAGTTATTAACTAACAATCATGCGCTAGATCAATTAATCAACTCGTGAAGCAAGTATAATAACATTCGGTATAAGAACGTTTGAACCGAGCGATGACAGGCGAACACGTGAGGCGGCATAAACGTATACCATTAGACCTATCTCCATATGTTTACGAAACAGGCGAAACAAATCTAACGAGAGAGAAAAAAGTGTATCCACATTTAAAATGTATAGTCCGACATTCCCCTTCGCGTTGAATCCTTATCCTCGCTGTTGAGATTCGCGCACGCTTCACATAGCTGTAGCTTGCCGCTAATACCCAATATAATGCCAAATGTCTTATATATTTTCGCGTAAGCGTATACGCTTAATTAAAATAAAAATAGCTTTATTCCAAGTTTCAAAAGTAAATCAAATATAAGTAAATTATCTATGAGCTTCCGCGGTTGTTAGTGTGTAAATAATATAATTATAAAACGATAAAATGCAAATTATATCTTATCGCTTTGTAAATATATTATTTATGCACTAATAATTGCAGAGGCAGTTTATTTATATTTGATATACATGTAATATGTATACACAGGGTTGGGCACATTTCAAATATTATTTAAAATACAAATTATATTTCAAATATTGTATTTCAAATACAATACAAAATGTATTTAGTATTTTGTATTTCAAGAAGGTCATATGATGTATTTTGTATTTCAAATACAATTTCAATGTATTTGAAATGCCAAAAAAATCCTTGATAATAATCCTTAAAACAGCAGACTTACTGGCTGTATTCGGAAACGTTAGTGTCATGACAGAGAATAAGACGTAATGAGATGTATGAACTATCGTAGTCGTTACGTAGAGAGAGAGAGAGAGAGAGAGAGAGAGAGAGAGAGAGAGAGAGAGAGAGAGATTAAAACAGAGAAGAATCGTTGATGTCGCAGTCATAAAAGTGCCGAGCACGCAAAAAAAATTTGAAAGCATATTGTACATTAAATAGTATTTTGTATTTAAAATAAAAAATATTTTTAAATATTTCTAAATTTAAAATATTTCATATTTTGTATTGGGAGTACAAATTCGGTCCGTTTTTTTGTGTTCAAAAATGCATTTATTTCAAAACAAAATGAATGAACAGATCAATTGAAGTATTGTCCATCGCTGCCTACTACTTTTTCCCATCTCTCAGGCAATTTTCGAATTCCATCTCGAAAAAACGATTCGTCTTTGGAGGCGATCCAATTTTGGAATCAATTTTCGATTTCTGCGAAAGAAGTGAACCGATGACTTGCCAAATTGTGCTGCATCCTTCAGAACCAGTAATCAGAAGGAGCAATGGCCGGAGAATACGGCGGGTGCGGTAAAACATCCCATTTGAGCATTTTCAAATATTTTTTTACGATTTTTAGCGACATGAGGCCGAATGTTGTCATGAAGAAGAATAACTTTATCATGTCTTTGCTCGTATTCCGGCCGTTTTTCTCGCAATGCATGGCTCAAACGAATCAATTGTAGCCGATACCGATCGCTCGTAATGGAATCGCCAGGTTTCAGCAGCTCGTAGTAAACAAGACCCTTTTGGTCCCACCAGAGCATGATCTTCGAACCATGAATGTTCGACCGTGGTGTTGATGTTGAAGTCGATGACAACGATTGACCGGGCTTAACGTAGTATTTTTTCTTCTTGGGGTTGTCGTAGAATATCCACCTTTCATCTCCAGTCACAATCCGATTGCAAAAAACCTTTTCTCTGTTGTCTTTGAATCAGCTGTTCGCCTTTCAATGTCTCTCGGTTTCAGTTCATAAGGCATTCCTTGTTTTTGAATCATTCCCGTGGCTCTCAATCAGAAATGGCTTGTGAGTTACCCCCAATGATTTTGCAAGCTCCTCTTGCGTTTGACTCTGATCTACTTCGAGTAATGCCTCTAATTCTTTGTCTTCGAATTTTTTTGGCTGTCCAGAGCGAGGCTTGTCTTCAATGGTAAAATCTCCTTGAAACGTCGAAACCATTCATGATTTAGTTGGAGCAGTGTCACCATAAACTTTGACAAACATTCGATGGGCTTCAGCCGCACTTTTTTTCCAATTAAAGCAGAAAATCAAAACCTCTCGCAAATGCTGCTTGGTTAACATAATATTCGACATTTCAAACACAGTAAAAATCAAGGTTTTTGTATGAAACTCAAAGCGATATAAACTGAATATTATTAGCAGATGTTTAACCTCTCTGAAACCGCCAAAATCAGCTATCATTACCATTCACAAAAGCTGAAGCCATCTTTAGGGAAACGGATATTTAAAATATAAATTTTGGACGTATTTTGTATTTGAAATATTTAAAAAAAGTACTTTGTACATTTTGTATTTAAAACACAAAATTTTGAAATATTTTGTATTTTGTATTTTAAAAAAGTATTTTGTATTTGAAATATAAATTTTGAAAGTATTTTGTATTTTGTATTTCAAATATTTTAATGATGTATTTTGCTTTTATTTACAGTATCATAACATCCACGATTTCGATGAAACAATATTTTTTTGATGATGAAGAAGGATTAAAAAGAATCTATATCGGACCGATTTGTGCGATATAAGTAGCTGAGAGTTTTCAGTCACATATACTATATTTTAATATCTAGATATATTATTATACAGAGAGAGACAGAGAGAGAGAGAGAGAGAGAGAGAGAGAGAGGGAGAGAGAGAAAATTCGTTATTTCTTTAGCGTTTCAGAATAAATTCTCTAAAGCGCTGAGATAAAAGAAAAATTACAACATGAAAAATAAATTAATCAGTAAACTACATAAAGCAAAATAATTATACATCAAATATGAAATCTAAGGCGAGTTCATCGTCACAAGTATTTACCTTCGCGGAATTTATGGTATTGGATAATAGACACACACATATTCACACTTGATACACATATACATACATTCAGAAACGGCTATACACGAACCGTAACCGAATCGATCGTAATTCGATTGCGAAACCGAAATTATTTAAACTCATAAATTTCTTATAACTGTCTCGAATTTTCTGTATATTATATCTGTATATTATATCGCATATTTAAAACAGAGTGTAACCAAACTGTAATGTACTTTTAATCTGCATTAATGTTAATTAATTTGTAATTCATTAAACGTTTGTTGTAACAGAAATATTTAAATTTTAAGCATAAAGCGACGGACAATAAACATACATGAAATAATATTTTGGGTAGAAAATTAACTAAACTAAAAAGGAAACTAAAAAGACACGTATGACCGATTCCGCGAAGCGGAAAAATCGTAGAGTTATCTCGCAGACACGAAAACATGTATCCCAGCACAAAAAGATTGCAAAAACGTAGCAGAATGATTTCACTGAAACATTGCAATAGTGATTGCATAGTGATTGCGAAATGTTGCTGAATCAGATTGCAAAATTTCAACAATATTAAGATGTCCGCTTTTTATTATATTGCAACAAAACATTCTAGCAATATTGCAATGTAATGTATTTGAATACATTTTTTTACGAAGATTCTAAAATGAAAACTGTTTCTATACATATATCTTACTAACTTTAATTTTTCTACAAATCGCATTTCTAGTGATATATGCTTTTCAAAAACAATTTTTTGATAAAACCATAAAATATTCCAATAAATATAATATTAATTCTGAAGGATAAATTTATTCGTAAGGATGAAGCATATATGTGCTCCGAATAAATTACAAATATTATTCACATTAATATAATAATACAGTTGAATCCAAACTCGATATTATACAATCTTTTGATTTCATATTTAAAATATAAAACTTAGTTAATGAAGTGATCATCAAATAATAGATCATAAAACTTTTTATTTAAATATAAAATGAATTATATTAATTATTATATCATAAAAATTACTGTTAAACTAAAAAGACTATACTACATAAATATTGCAAAAACTTATATTTTTATATTATTATTATTGTAACAATTAAAGAATTACAGTTTTGCAATGTTTGTATATTAGCATATTACTGACATTTTGCAGGCATATTGTTAATTTACATTTCTGTAATATTTCTACAATGTTACATTGCAATTTGCAATATTACAACATTGCAACAATATTGCTTCACTCTTCTGTACTGGCTAGCACATGCTCTAAACGGCTCACTAATAAACAATACAATTGTTGATACTTAAAAATGCGACGATAATTATTTGATCAGCCCGATCAACCATCCAAACTAGAAAGTAACAATTTAAAATTATATTATGCGCAAAGTAAATTATGCATATAATAATAAAATATGAAATGAAGAGAGAGAGAGAGAGAGAGAGAGAGAGAGAGAGAGAGAGAGAAAGAGAGAAAGAGAAAGAGAAAGATTTCTTGTATATGTACAAGCAGCCACCTGCGGAGCGAATGCGGATACGCATGTATGTCCGCCCACCTGACAATACGCTGTCTCGGCAAAGGATCGTAAAGCCGCTTTTTATGTACGCTGTGAAATGGTCAGTAGATAAACGCGCCGCGGATACTTGCCCGACGTAGATTACGATAACCCGGCACGGACGTATCTCTGCAGTGTCCGATGGTGAACGGTTCGTCTGTGTAAAATTGTCTTGTAGAAAGTTTTTTTCTTATGGATGACTCAGCGAATTCTTCACGACAGATCCGATCGACAAATTTACATCGCTAAATTCAAATGGTAAATTTGCATAGCGACTTTACATGCGGTGGCATGCGACATTTTTAGAGGCTTCATTCTGCTCTCGATACGACCGCGACGTAAATCCGGATTTATCGAAATCCACCCTACGTCGTGTCCATAACCGGGCGGATGGCATCAGCCGCGGGATCATATTTCTCTGAACAACATTGCAAGCGCTCTTCTCCGTTCTTTTTTTCCGATTGCCGCGCTATTATTACGTCGCGCCGTAACTTCGATACCGATGTGAAAAAATGGACGAGCTCTCAAACTCGAAACGATAGGTAATAAAAGTCACTCGGATGCGTTCGACGGTGATTCGGCAGCGATAAGAGGTCTGATGGACAGCGCGAAATCGAAGCGCAACAACACGATAATGCAGACGCAAACGTGTAT
>NW_017259334.1:1390868-1429080 GCF_001594045.1 Atta colombica | reverse complement strand
ATCCAATCTCGCGATTACGTAATCACTGATTAAGCGACACTCCAGCGAATGATCGAACAGAACACTCTCTCACAACTGGCACGTGGGCACGGAACTATTAATCGTATCGATTACAAATATAACAAAATCTCTTTAATATTTTAATAACATACAGATACAGCCAATTTAAATTAACTGTAATACATCAATCATAAAATGTATCAGTTTATACAATTGAATTGTATATTTTAAATACACGCAAAACAACAAAATGTAAATAAAAAAAAAGAAAATTTATACATTGCAGCATTGTACGAAATAATCAACTATATAGAAGATATATATTTAAAAAAAAATTCCGTCTTAGGTCCCACCGAGATTTGAACTCGGATCGCTGGATTCAAAGTCCAGAGTGCTAACCATTACACCATGGGACCTTCATGGAATGATTGGCTTTATTGAACGTACAGGTCAACTACCTAAAATTAAAAATTTGATTTCGTGAATAATTTTAAAAACGGAAAGATAAAAAATAAAATGGTATAATATATTTTATAATCACTGTATTTTTAGCCAAGTTAAATATGCACGTTCTCGTTTACAGCTGCTGAGTATCATGTCAGTGCCTTCCTAAAATACCGCTCGTTCACAAATAAATTTCAGTCCTTGTCATGTTACATGTCTGCCGTAAAAGTGGTTATTTACAAACCCCTTGCTACATTGTACCCCACTCTATTCTACCCTTACCCTTTCTCCGTACCGCGAAGGAAAGAAAAAAAACTCTCGAGTGTTTCGCGAGTGTCGTCCCGAATCGGAAGAGCGTGGCAAACAATGTATAAATTCGAGCACCCCTCCAAAGTGAGAGACGGGCAGGGAAAGGGAGAAAGGTGGAGGGTGGAAACATAGATTTCGAAAGCATCGACAAGCGAGAACTGGTGGAGGTCGACCCCTTCTCGCCCCGTGTCAACCCCTAATTGAACGGAAGCCGGCAATAAATATTACGTTTCTTTCGTGGGGCCGATTTTATAATAGTGCGCAGCCGTGGCACCGACGGAAGCGGATGTGCAATCAATGTGACATACGCTCCGGGAATTTATACCCCGTGTCGTGCTCTACGTGCGATTAACTTGCAATTGGAGAATTAAAGAAAGACGCGACGTCGATGCGCTGCGTGATTCTCGCGAATGCTGAAATAAAATAAGATGTTTGCATAAAATTTTTTTCGTGAAATCCATTTACAACGTGAAAATACTCTATTAAGTGCAGAGAGAATAATTTAAAAGAGAATATCATAATAAATCCATTATTTATATTTTTCCAAAGTATTTTCTTTGCTTTAAATTAAAAAAAAATTTATTTGAAAAAAATTTTATTATTACATTATTGTGTAATCATTTAATGGAATTTACAAGATGAAAAGTGTATTAACTGTCGCGTATCAATATAAAGCATCCTAAATTGATCGTTGAAAGAATCTATAAATTGTGTCGAAATTCTCTCTCTCTCTCTCTCTCTCTCTCTCTCTCTCTCTCTCTCTCTCTCTCTCAAACATCGAATTGAAGAAAGATGCTAATATGCTCATTTTTTCTAACACAGATGCTTTGCTAAGATCAAGAAATACGCAATTCCTATTATGTCTATATGGTCCCTATTATGCACTTGAATATAATTATTTTATATAATTAGCTTTTATATAATTAGCTTAATAAAAATATTACATTTTTATTTTTTTGTATTAATCAGCAACTCCAAATCCGTGAAAATCTATCCGCGCACTCACGTGCGCAAGGAGAACGCATAATTCACATTCATCCCGATATCCGTCCTATTAGATCGAGCTGAAAATCCATCATATGCCTGGCAAACGTATTTATCGGAGAAATTTATCGCAGGTGACATGATCATGGGGTACGTCTGTCATCTCACGACGCGCGACAGAATCATCCCTATCAGTTAACACTCACTGTCTCCTCCCTTCGCGGTGCAAAGCCTCGGTGATGTCGCAGACTGCGACTTCCGGTTCCTTCTTGATAATTAGAAGCGACCCTGACTCGTAATAACAATAACGCGTGCTATGAGGTAGCAGCCCCGAGGCACCTCGTTTGACATCAAAGTAATTCCCTCCCTCTCCTCCTCATCCCTCTCGCGCGCCTCTGTTGCCGGCATGCAACGGAGCACGACTAATGAGATTCACTTTGCTTACGGTTTCGCCCCTGTTCTCGCGATACTCGCTTTACTCCCCCCCCCCCTCTCTCCTCCTCAACACGACCAACTTTGCTGGCTCGCTCGCCAGTCGCCACCTTTCGATCATTTTGATCATCGCGACGATACCGCGCCCTACGGTGATGGCGCACCCCTTTTTTCCGGCTTCTCGTATCGCGACGCTCTGCCTTTATGCCGCCGCTTTCGTAAATATTTGAACGCGGCTCGTCTCGTTAGCGGAATTTGTTGTTGCCTGTTTGACGCATATGGAGTGGATCAGCTATGCAAATAAAAATAATCACACATTCTTTTAATTCGTTTAATTACTCATCGCACAATCACTGTATTTATTACTATGTACTTTATTACAGTATACTCCCCAATTCTTTCTATCATTCGTAAAATTTATAACGCTATATATCGTGTTATATTTCAATCAGTTTAATAGATGACAATTATGGTGATGATAAGAAGATCTATTTATGAGCTTTATATTTAGTGGATTACGCGCGACGAATTCTGTGTCGTGCAGAACGACGAGGCGTTACGCAGGCATGCAGTCGGCCTTATCTACTGCATAGGTGCAATTATCCCTACCAGTTTTATTGCGCGCTTAATTGAAACAAATCATTGTAGCAATCTAAGCTTGTCCCACATACATGATCTGCTCGGCTACTTAATATTATCTCGTAAACATCGCAGTGCTTCGGCACGCGGTACTTCTCGACAGAAATAATTTGTCACTTAGTGCATAGTCATCTTATTTAACGTTATAACGAATTAATTAAGTCAGAATCTCCCTACGCATCGCGTCATCTCTTTACCTTTACATAATATCTATATAACTCAGCGAATGTTCATCAATATTTATCATCATCATTTTGATTGTCCTCGCATTCACTCGTACGTAAAAATCAACCGTTTACGCGCCGTTAGATGCATTAGCGAGCCCTGTTAATAGATGGCATTAATTATGTATGCATCTAGGCCGACGACAAGAAGGAGGACGAGATCGAGGCGCGACGACGATTCTAATGACGACAAAGACGTCGACGAGTGCATTATGATGCACCCCTATATCGCCACGTGACTGCTGTTCAACCCGTGGCTGCGCGAGCCACGCGGGGATTTTAAAACGCGCGGGAAAAAGCAGGACGCACGCGGATGACACGCCGTAAGGGCGGCACGAATTAACGCTGGAAAATAAAAGAGCGCGCCCGTCATGCCTGGTGGCAAAATGGCCTGTGACTAATGCAGCACCACTTCCTGCGCCGCGCCGGCTCGAGTCCTCGACTTGCCTGCGACTCGAGTACGACTGCGATACGCTATGAAAATCATGTCACGGACATGTTGCCGGACCGTTTCCGATCGTGGTGGAGCCCTCCGTACGCCATCGATATAATTAATTACAGGAAGTTACCCCAACGCGAGACTTGTACGCGGCGAACAGCGAAAATTGAATCGCCTGTTATCCTCGAACTGGTCTTGCTCCCATACTCGATACAGTTAATCGTCGTAGGGGAGACTATAGTATGAAGTTGTTTTAAATTGAAGGTGGAAGTCATCAAGGTATGTTTCGTTACGGTCAATATACGACAATAACGTGCAACGGACGTAACGGATTTTGGAAAATTATTCTTTTTTATAATACGGCATCTTATATTACTTCCCTTAATTTAATAATAGTATTTGAATACGAGAGACATTATTGAATAGAAAAGTTTATTAAATAGAAAAGAAAGGTATATTCGTATTTAAGATCGTTTTTTTTATCATCTTCAATTATATTCTACGTGATTTTTATTTAAAGATTTGTATTTTACTAAAAATTATTCCTTGCTACTTCACGTATATTATTTTCCTTAATTTAATAGTATAATGCCACGGAAAGATATTACTCATAGCTCGTCAAATATAAAAGATATTAGCAATCATTTGAGGCCGCAACTCAGTCGACAGAACTAAAATAACATCAATGTTATAATTTCGCACTCAACAATATAAATGTAACATATAATATTACGTAACATCGTTGAGTGTAAAATTATAATATTGATGTTATGTTACTTTTTATTGACGTCGACGGGCACTATTTTTATCTGATTACTGATGATTATATTCTTCCTTGATTTTTCAAGTTTATTTAATGACCATGACCGACTTGCATTTTATTTAAATTCTACTTTTTGCTACTCTACATATCGTTCTGCTTAATTTAATAGAATTGTAATGACGGGAGAGAAGTTAATAGCTTTTCAAAGGAAATTAATATTCAAGGTCGTCTATTGTTACCTACATCCTCTCCCCAATTTTTCAAGTTTATTTGCATGGTCATAATTTGCATTTTATGAAAAATATTAATCTACTTTATTATCATCTACTTTATTATCATTCTTTTTCATATGTTGCACAAAATATAGATTTATGCTTTTTTCATTCGGAGCACGTCTCGCATGGTGTCCTCTTCGTTCGACATATGCCGCACTCGTTTTCCAGGGCCACGCGTACGCTCATTAGCGTATGCTATTACGCCGTGGCATAATTTCACGATACGGGTGCGATCATTTTCCGGAGATAGCAAGTCTTCCGGAAGAGCGCGGCCACCGGCAGCGACCTCTCTTGGATAGGTCAGTGCCAAGGGCCATTCATGTCGAGAACGCGACACCACGGGTGGGAGAAATTGCGACGAAGCTTTTTCACACTAGTCTTGCATCCAAGCGTCTTCCCTTTCCCTCTTTTCTCTCTAGCCGAATCACTAACTGCGAATCGTTGCATGTTGCGTTCACACGCGTTCACGCACCAACACGCACAGCGTTTCAATCATTTTTATCGGGCAAATCTGCATCTCGTCGCTCGCTTCTACAGCTACGCCGTGACAAAAGTGGACGTAGCAGATGCCACGATGCGGGCACTATCTTGCCGATGGCATCTATGACGGTCACGCCCATTTTGGATCATTATTCTAGTTGGCGGTTATCATTTCACCTTTCACCGAGTCTCCAGCCCCGGTAATGAATAAGAAAAAGCACCTCTCAGTCGAGAGAGACTGCTGGGTCTCTTGATCTCCACGTCCGCCTTTTCTCTTCACGTTAGTCATTCTTGCCTAGACACCCGCGGTGCAATTGTGTCAAGCCTAATGGTTTTCGCTCCTACAGTGAACAACCGAGGGGATGACGGACAGAAGAAAAATACGAGAAGCCAAAACTTTTGAGAGTCGTCGTTCCAATTTTTCTTTTTACGCTCTACTGCTTTTTGACAGAAGAAAGAATCCTACATCTACATTTTCGGTTGTCTGTTTATTCGATTATAAATATTTTGTATGTATACAATTCTTGAGAGAAAAGGTTAATATTCTGATAGACGACAGTATCGGACATTTTAAGAAAAATTTAAGTTCATATAAACATGTCCTATTTTGAACAGTTTCCGAAAATGAATATATAGTTACAAAAAAAAGATACTACATATTTTAGAGACAAAAAAGATACTACATTTTTTTTCAATAACTTATTATTCAAGTGACACATTTTTTAAAGTTTATAATAAATTTTCGAAAATTCCACTGTTTAAAGTATCTCGGACTGTTCGGTATACATATGTACACACACGCACACACTCACACACACACACACGCGCGCGCGCGCGCACACGCACACGCACACGCACACACAACATGTTTATTTAAAATTGATATCATCACCTTCCATAATATTGACCTTTCCTTTTGGGACACCCTGTATGAGACATTCTACCTGCATCAAAAAGAAAAATGAGAACAGAGCACCTAAATGTTGCTACTGCGTCGTAAGGCATTATGAGGATCTCAGTCCAGGTGATGTAACATTTTTAATTTTTTGAAAGTTTGTGACTCCGCACTTGTCTCATTTATTGATTTTACGACTAAATTTATTTACATATACCAATATTTACTTACAAATACCAATTTACCATTGTTTTATTCTGTTGGCTGCAAACGATTTTATTATTTTAAAAAGAAGAAAGCATTAAGATTGGAAGTTGGAAAGGTATCATGAATTGTTTCAATGAGAGTTACGCAATGATATAACTTTGTTCAGAGCTGACAGATTGAACTGTCGAGTAACCAACGCGTCGAGTATCCCTGGGATTATGTCGGATGCTGATAGCGTCAATAGAACGCGATACTTCTCGCGACACATACCTATATGTATGCGTGTGTATTTTTCGCGGGCGATGCTGTCGATAACAATTGTCGCGGCTCGTGACAAATGGCAGTCCGACGGAATGACCCACGGTGGATTCTTGTAATTTTAGATTACACTTCGTTGCCCAAGGGCTATGGTTAACGCATGGTCGGTCAACCCCCTCGACCATCACGGAGTATCTTGTCCAGAAGGGTTAGATTAGATACGTCGTTCACTTCAGGCCATATATCTGTTCGACCCCGTCTTTCCATCGCTATGTCGCGTGTGTACACACATCTATTTGTCGATTGTATATGCGTGCGTGCGTGTGTGTGTGTGTGTGTGTGTGTGTGTGCGCGCGCGCGCGCGCGCGCGCGCGCGTGTGCGCGTTTATGTGTATTTATTGACCATACGTGTCCGACGTGTGTGCGTGCGTGTATATGTGTATGTGTGTGTGTGTGCGTATATGTTTGTGCGTGTGTAGATGAGCGTGAGTCGCGCGGTGAGTTACGGGGCTGCGGACAGAGTGATGCATTGCCGCAGAACCGAGAAGGACCAGATCCCACGGGAATCGAACGGGAACCCTTGCACCTCACACCATTACACCCCGTGACAGAAGGGGAGGTTGAATTATTGGAATATCGACGTTACCAGGCATTAAATGCTTCAATTACGATTAATATCGAAATGCGTTAGAACAATGCACACGGCCCGTCTCGAAAGGGATACCTTTTGGAACAGCGTATTCACGTCTGTCTCTTGGCATTCGCGCTATTGTTACTTGCTGAATAAATTTTATTCTATTCCACCGGCTACGTTAACAGAAATGAGCTTCTGTATCATTAATTCTATTCTTACATGTACTTTGATATTGAATAAATATTTTTCACTAAATTATATTTAAAAGGATAAAAAGATGATTGAGAGATTTTATGTGAGATATATAATCCAAAATAATCTATTTAAAATCTGATCTTTAAATATTATATAGATATATACATGGAAAAAATCGTTTTACTGAAGTGTCTAAAAATTTAATTAAATGCAGATCTGAAAATAATTTTGTTTGGATCATGAAAATTAATTATGTAGGATATTCAAACTGATTGTTAAAATATTAAAACTTTTTGTAACATTGTCATCAACTTTTAAGCATTCTACCTAACTATTTTTTGAAGATCTAACAAAATTATTTTCAAACGCCTCCAGTTAAATTTTTAAATATTTTGGCAAAATCGTTCTTTCCGTGAAATATAACCGTATCCCAAAAAAAATATATTTTTTAAACGTATACATTTAAAAATAAATTATCAACTAATGAAAATTAGAAAAAAGTCATTCATGAATCAAGATATTAATATTTCGAATTAATATTAATGCACGATATAAGATTACCGCAAATGCAAATAATCCATGATTATATACAGACTTACTTCGCGCGCGTGTTAACATTTCGCTCCCGTTACGTCCATCGCCACAGTAACTGTCGCCAGTGAAATACACGGGTGGACTCTAGTACGGAGGGCAAACGTTATTGTTGCACCATATAAATCGCGCTTGATCGCGGAGGAGTATGGACCCGTATATCAAAACTACTGCCGTCCGTGCACCCACTGTAATTTGTGGTCGGTAATAGAAGAGGGAAACGCACATCCGACGAAATTATTATCCAGAAAATACATGAATTCTGCGGCGACGACGGCGGTACTTCGGGGTCGCTCAAAGGTCGTGGTGCGCCTCCCTAGCGACGCTACTTCACGGTTTCTGTAGGCAATGTGCGAACCGACACTATCGTCGGCAACGTCCAACCAATTCCCGTAATGCACAAATATGGCATACTGTGCAATAAAGCTATTCCCATCTTGTTCCTTTTTTCAGGGAATGAAATCTATGATTGAACAATTTTTTGGTAAACTTATAGATGCATTTCGCATATATAGATAGAACAATCAATTTGAAATTGCTCCTATAAGACGAATGTTTATCATCTTAATTACGTAAATATTTATGCCAAAGAATCCATTTCAAAGATACCATTCTGCGAAAAAGAATTGCAACGTATAATGATAATCATAGTCCAATCACATGATTCATCTGCTATTGCGTTGAAATACTCTGAAAATCGTGGCCGCACAGACGACGTTTCCGGCAATAGAGAAGTTCCCAACTCGTTAAAGCTAATATCGCAGCCTCCGCCCCAATTGCTAATGCGTTCGCTCGTACACACCCACGACACAACACTTTATTTTTATTTAAAGTGCCCGAACCACACCCCTCCGTCTCGGTTGCCGATTGCTCGACTGGATGGCTGATCGGCTCCCGCTTCATTCCGGCAGGTTGAGGGGATGTGAAGGAGAGTCGATCGATTACCGCGATTAAAATAAAATGTAAATGGCGGTACGTGTGCGCGACTCGTGTGTTATGCAAATTCGGTTCTCCGGTAATCACTGAGTGGAAGCTGATGTCTTCCTCCGGCGCTAATGGTCCGGGAAAATGCAAAAAAAGACGAACGGAGAGAGAAAGGAAAAAGAGAATCGATGAAAGAGAAAATAACAGCGTGAAGTGTATTGCGGGTACGTATATGTGTACGAACGAGTCTGCGAGATGCGTGAGTATGGGTGAATGTATATGCGACAACGAATCGAAGAGGAGAGAAATGAGTAGCTCGCGAGGGTTGCACTCGAGGGTGCAGTTGACTTCAATAGTTTAACGAGAAATGGTCGAAGATCTTGAATTCGGTTCTCATTCCGGAGATTCTTATTTTCTGATTTCCAGATTGCTTCGATATTTATTTGTTGCTTTATATTTCACGATGCACCTAAAGTATTAATCTTACGGGAAACAGTGAGAAAAATTATTAAGCTGTAAATTCATAATATCAAATTATATTCAATTTGCGTTATTATTAATCATTTTTATAGATCATTACTGCTCTTATTCAATACCTAATTACTTTAATTAAAACAATAGAGTTAAACAATTCAATTCAAGAAAACATATTAAATTTTACTTAAATTTAATCTATTATTTACTAAATGCATACGACAGCATGTACGTTGTTCTTTGAAATTAATCATGGAAATGGATTGAATTACATTTTAATACATGAAAGTTAAAAATAACAAAATGTTATTTAACTTAAGGGATTGGATTACAAATGCTCTATTGATCGCTTGTAACAGTATATAAGTTATCCTTTATGTGACTACGTTGCAATATTAACTCATTACTATATTGTAATAAATGTGCTGCGTTATACGAGGACAAATGAAATTATTACCGCACGTTTATAAAATGTTTATAATGTTCTATAATACATCGCTATAATAATACGCTTAAACGATGCACCTGCACGGCCCTTAATACTCTTGTTTAAAAGCACCACCCGTAAAACATAACAAACCCATTTATCGCGATAAGTGAATGAAAAATATCCATTAGCGTCCAGTAACGCGGAGTGTATCGTCGAAACTATGGTAATCTACTTGCCGGGTACGCGCTTATAATACATTATGCCGGCCAAATGTGTTCTCGATATTACATATTACACGGCATACCGCAGCCATTAATCTCGGCCACTTGCCGCGGCCGTAATTAATGCTAAACCAACACGCGCGATCGCGCACTTTCTACCGAAACCGAATGGAACGTCCACCCTGATGAAACCGCACGCCAACGGTAAGCGTGACGCGCGATTCAACGCGTATCTGCAACAGTGCCGATAGGCAAATCGAATGGCGATCGCTATTTGTGAGGGAATGGGTCCTGAGTTGTGTAGCTACATATAGGACAGACAGAAACGAAGACATAGAGAGGTAACTAGCGGGTAGAAGAGAAGGAGAAAGGGAGAGAAAGGAGTTCAAGCAGAATAGGACGCTCGCAAACTGGACAAAGATGCAAAGCTCGACCGTACACGCAATTGCGGCAGCGCGCTCGTGTCACAGGACACCCGACGGTATCAAAAGGACGGTAGGTAGGTGCATGCCGATACATTCATTGTGCTGCATACGCACACGCATGCATGTGTACACGTACATTACTACCCTTCCGCGCAGAGTGCAGCGGCGATGCAATGCGCCGCGTTCGACCGCGCCAGGATGATTAATTAGTTGTCGCGCGTTCCATGTCACCGTGTCACTCTTGTCACGGCTTTGTCACTTCACTGCGAGCACACATGCACACGCGTGTCCCGCGCCGCAGACGCGCTATCACGTGGACCGGGATAGCGCGCGTCCGCCCGCGCAAAGCAAATTGCATTGTAACCGGGGCTGCAACAGGCGCGCCATTAATCAATGCCTAGGACACAGTACGCGATGCGTACTGCCAATTTTCAAGTCGCGCCCTCGACGACGACCCTCGCGGACAAAACAGCAAGATAGGTACGCTATGTACGTTGACCATATAGAAATGAAGGCGTCTGGAGATGACGCGAGCCTCCCGTTTGCGGGATTCGATTCTGTCAGTCAGTACAATTAGTATCGATCAAGCACTGGTCAAGTTTGATACAGTTTCTAATTTCGTATGTGATCAGGTCCTATAAAAATTAATTATCAGTGCGCCAATATCGCATGTACCAGCAAGACCGCAGACTTAAGACTTAATCTTAGATCTTGCGTAATAAAATTGCATCTGCGTACATATAGTTTGCGTTGATTTTCTTCGCTTGTGATGCATTCACCGGATTGCACGTCTGCAGTAATGGCGAGCAAAAACAGCTCTCGTATGAAAGGTAGTTGGCCACCAAGCCGGTCGATACAGTAACGTAATCATATCCGTGTGACGTCATCACGCCCGGATGTTGCCGATTTCTTTCAACGACGCTTGATCACTCGATTTACCTGTTGCGCCAGTGCCTGGCAGCACTTCGTCGAGACACATCCCCGCTATAAATATCAGACTCGACGAGAATAAAGATATCCGCGACATCGTTTTCCTCTTTTTTTTGCTTTTCTTTGCGTTCTGTTGGACCATGTGTTAAATAGCTTCAACATGTTTTTCGTTTTATCTTCTAGGAAGTTGTTAATTACGTAGCTTCATCCACTTATCATGTTTACTTCGCGTTCTGTGAGATTTCTATTCTCTTTTTAATGTCTTGTTCAGCTTGCAATTAGTAAAAAAGCATCACGTTTGTAAATATGTATGTATAATATAAAAGCATTTTAATACTGTTTCATTTAATTGAAAGGATGGCATCAAATTTTCATTAACATAGTCGAGAGTATCATATAAAATGTAATTTAGATAAATTAAAATCTAATATACGATTTATTTTTAGCACTAATTTAAATTTAGAATGCCCTTTAATCCAGATTAAATTGTCGCCAATTAATTATTTAGTAAAGATTTAATTAAAAGTCTAATTAAACTATATCGAATTAATTTTCAAGCAATTTATATTAAAAGTGATAAAATGATAATAATAAAATAAGAACATATACATTATAATTATAAATGTATAAATATACAAATTACGGTTTTTCTATTTTATATACATTTAAAATGGTACGACTATTCCTGATTTCAGATGTGGAATATATTTGCGTATTACGTCAATACAATTTACGGGACACACCGATTCAAGTGTCCAGTGCTTGACAGTTAATTAAGAATCAATTTACAGGATTGCGGGTGATGCCTGTAACGCATAGAAATCAATCAATTTGTATGCAGATATATTCACGGCATTTGGAATGAATGCTTGCGCGCTTCGTATTTTGAAACATTCTTGTCGCAGCGAATACTCGATCAGTGCAAATCAATTAGCGAAAATCAATCAATTTATCGGCTAACAAAGCCATTTCTCGCTTACAAACGTTTGCAAAATGTTCATAAGCATGTCCGTATATATGTGTTTATTGTATATAATTCTTGCGCAATTAAATTTATTATATTTCAAAAAATAATATATACAAATAATATAAATGTATTATTATTTAAGAAGTATTGTAATTATAACATTTAATAATTATCTGTATATAAATTAATAAGTCTGTAATGAAAATTAGATGAATTTTTTAAGAAAATGATCCTCACACGTGTAACACCGTTGATAAAATATATGATTGCATTTTATAAAAATTATTTTATGAGAAATAGAAACTCATGCATAATATAAACACAAGGTATTTTTTTTCTACGAAAGGAACTCCACTACGTAAAATATAGAAATCATCTGTCGGAAGGTAACTGAAACGGGTTAGATATTACGGGCTGTCGGAAACACACACGTTTCGCTCTCTAATTAACCAAGAATTTTGTCGGCTTCAAGAGATTGGATCAAGTTGGATCTGATAAAGCGAATCGCATCCGGTGCGTTGGCAATGAAAGAGAATTTCGAAGAGGAAACACGAGCTCGAGCTGAAATTTCGAGTGTTAAATATGTAATTGTGCTAACGAGTGAATCACTGAGGTAGAGCCGGAATAAAATAGAGATAGAACGAAGAGGATGAGCGACACGCACATATATAACGCATAAGATAACTGCGAGGAAAAAAAGGAAAATTTGACGAAAACAGCGAAAGACGAGAATGATAAAAGAATGATCCTCTTTCCACTGTCGCCCCATTCTTATCCTCGCAGTTGGCTCGACTTGCGCTACCGCGGCATTGGACTTAGTCACGACTTTGGCTATACGCCCACAACTTTCGTTTTATTATTTAGCTCGCGCAGGAAATGAGCCAGTGGAGTTAAAGCAGGTAGAAATTAATGGAAGACGTTGAATAGCTGCTGAGTGGACGGCAGTCTTACAGACGAAGCTGATATCGTCGAGAAATCGTTGTAATTGGGAGAACGAAGGAAAAGCAATTAAGAACGATTTCCAACTTATATAATGGACAGTATTTGTGTAATTGTGAAATAAAATAAATTCAATTTATCTACATGGATAAAATGTCTAAAAGTAATATATACAGTGGCTGCCAAAAATTTTCGGTCGACATATAATTTTATTAACATATTTTTTTATAAACTATTTTTCAATTTATAGATTTATTTATTATAATTAAATAAAATTCTTATTATAATGAACACGATATTTTTAATAACTATTGTAGACTACATTAAAAAATTATTCATTGGCCGGAAACATTTGGCATTGTATGTCACACATCTAATAGAATCAAATTTCATTCTAGATTGCTCAACAAAATTAATTGCCTGTCATTCTGCAGTTTGTGCAATAAATTACGAAGAAATCGAAAAAGAATTTTATCCTGAAGCGTTCTTGAAGATCACCTTGAAGGTTCACATCATCACTTTCTCATTTCTCATTTCTATCCTCCAGCGGTAATAAAAAAACTAGACTTAAAGGCAGTTCCGACTCAATTAGCAACTTCCCGCCTCCATTTGAAACGATCAATCTAAAACAGAAATCGCCGACTGCATATATATATTTATTTCCTGCCTCGCTGCAGTTGACAATTTATGATGCAATAAAGTAAATGAATATTAGCCATATGGCTATCTATTATAAGACTTGGCAATCTCAAAGTTTTCTTCTATTTAATATTGAACTTACAGCACTTTCATAAAACAAATTACTTTCACTTATTGCCTGCTCGTTTATCAATTATAAATTCCGACTATACATACAACTATACTCAAATGAATATACATATTTAGTAAAAAATGAGTCTGAAAACTTGAGTTTTTCTCAATTTTTCTTGGTTAAATATATTAATGAATATAGAACACAAGTCTTTAAAAATTCTTACTTGTGACGATCATTTAAAATATGGACTAGTTGTAGTTAAAATATGAACCTATTAATAATCTTTGATTTTATTCATAATATTTCGAAAATTTTTCACACATCAGTCTTCATTCTCTCCAAAGGTTCGTTCCATTCGATCACGCTATCCCATATCGGTCGCCATTTTCGCAGAGGGAAAATCCATCATGATCCCGCGGATTTCTCCCGGACACCACCGTCATTAAATGATCGCACAAAGCGCGGCGAAGCCTCGGCTTTAAGATCTCAAGCTGTTGCTAAGGGATTGATGGTGTTACCATGGCAACTATACTGAGGGCCTATTGTTGCACCCCGCTGGTAGATTCGTGCTCTCTTCCTCTCCTCACCCTCCATCCTCTCCTTGCACCCCGTTCCCTCGCATGGCATATTTATTTGCATGTACTGTAGGTACGCGCGTCTTGCGCGTGCACACGTACGCTACGCATCTCCGAATACACGTATATGTATGCGAACGCGATGCGTGCATGCGTGCGTGCGTGCGTGCGTGCGTGCGTGTATGCGTGTCGTGCATTTATGCATCTATGCCAGTGGTACCAAACCCCTTAACGTGTTCGGGGCAATGTCCTGAGTTTAAAGACGAGGGATCAAGTCGTTGAATTCTGATACGAACGGTTAAATTTTCTATCGCGATAACGTTCTGATGAATCGGCATTATTCATATCCGATCGATCCTTTTCGATTTCGAGAGAAGAGGTTAGCAAGTAGAGAACTTCAGATGGTGCATAATGAAATTCAGGAGAGATAATAAAATTCGATCTTTTTCTAATACCTTCATGTCTGAGTTACGATTTACAATGTGAAATGTATCTCTTTATATGTAACGCTTTCGCAAATCTAATCTTTCGAATAAAATTACGTCAACCGTTTCTCTGAATTAAAACGCAATTCGTCGTCTGTTTAATAATATTATTGTTCGATATCAAATTAAAAAATATTACGTATCTATTATAAAAATATAAAAATAAAGTCATGCGATTAAATTACAAAAATCTCTTGACGTATATGAGATATCAAGATGAGGATAAACAGCAACTGGCAGTGCTATCAAACTCACGGAAATGTTCAGGCCAACGACCTCCGTTTAAATGCGAACAACCGAGCTAGGAGAGCTCCGCTGGGCGCTTCGAAGAAATCCCGTTTAAACTTTTCCACTAAAGGTAAATTATATTCGTCGGGTATGGAGTATTACGGAAGTACTGCGTCGGCAAACACGAAATTGAACTGGGTCAAAATGAGAACGGCGAATTTGCGCTTCTTCTTCGTAACGCTGTCGCCATCAAAGTCGAGTCGTGGATGGGCGGCTTTTTGCCGGATGTCGTTGCAAATCTACTGTACCACTGGTGCCATTTGGGACAAAGTGCTCATTGGGGTTTACCACAGTTTCTAAAAATATTATGTAAGAAGAATCGTTATCGTTTACTAGACTAATCGGACTTTCGAGCATGAGGTGATAAAAGTTTATTGTCGCTTTTGCACTTCCTTAAAACTCATGATATCCGCAGAGTAGGTTCTTTATTTTCAACGTAAAATATAATATTACACACATCAAAAATAGAGACAATTTGGTAAATTGTGAAATAAATAATATTCTTTATTAATTTCGAAGTAAAACATTGACACGGACAATATTTTTTCAACAAACTCTCGTATGAACGTTCCATTCTGCGTATCGAAATATCAAAGAAAATATCTTTATATCCACGACGATGAATCATAAAGCGTACGGATGAGAGATGGAAAAAACATAAGAGACCGCGGTAGAACGTACGCATAATGCATCGTTGAAACGAGAAAGGAACTGTGCACAATTCGCGCGCGCGACACGCACTTTCATCCTGCGTAATTACAACCAGAACGTCATCCTTCGATCGAGGAAAGGCCGAGTATAATATGAACATGCGAGGATCATCATTGTGCTCCATTCGCGCGTGCATCTGACGCGGTGTACATTTTCTTCAATATAGATATCGAATATAAATGTGCATATACCTACATATATATAATAATAAATCCGCATAAAATTTCAAATATATTCTTAATCCTTCTATCAATTTTTGGATACCCATTTCGAATGAAAAATAGTAAAAATATATTTTTTTACGAATTTTGTTATGACTTTTTAAATTCTCATCCTTCAAAAAATATAGTTTCATACAGATATCATTTCGTTTTCACTGTAATATTTTTAGAAAACTTATGATATATAATAAAAAGATGAAAAATTATGCATTGATAGAATGAAAGATGAATTTTTCGTGTTCCATTTTGTACATGGCCTGTGCGCAATGATGTGAAGATATTTATGATTATCCCAAGTTATTACTTAGATGCACTTTTATTATATAACAGCCAACATATCGTAACATCGTCGCCGGATTCCAGCTACGATTTGCATCGTGTGATGCATTGTGCATTTCATCTCGGCGAACGAAGGACGAGGAATAGGGAGAAAATTCTTTCTCTTCGGAACCATCATTTCCGGCCTATCTTCACGTAGCGTTCGCTTTGTCGTATTGATTATATGTCGGATTAATTCGCAGAACGCGGACGTTTTCACGCAGATACGTAACGAAGATACGCGCGACGTCACAATGACAAGCGAATGGCTCCACGAAGTCATATCATGCGTTATAGATAAAGCTTCTTGACTTGAAAAGACAATCATTATGACGCAAGTACATGCGGCGCAAGTACGTCTTTTCTCGATACAAAAAAGAAAGAAGATCGATATTAGAAGTGATTTTTCTATAACGGATTCATTATCCAAAACCATTACTGGATGCTCAACATCACAAAAGATTAAAAAATATTGCGTCTTTTCGAAAATAGAAACGCAGTTGAATAATTAATTTAATTTGCTTGCATAATTAATATACATACAGACATTAGAGCGAAATTCGAGGAAACACATAATTCGGAAATAGTCGCGCAAGAGAAACTGCTCTTGCCATGAAAAATAAAGTTTGGTCCGGAACACTTTAAACTTTGTGCAGCACTCCTCGCCTTTGAATGCGTTTCTCCATAGCTAGTACAATTTTTTTTAACATAAAAAAGTAAAAAAGGCATCGTTAAAGTACAAGTTGACTAAACTTAATAACCATTGGTTGTTGAAGTGGTAACAGCAAGCCGCTTAGCGAGTATCGTGCAACCCTTTTTTGGTACACGACGTTGAAGCAATTTGTAAAGCAGGAAAAAAGACCCGATTTCTAAAGTACGAAACAAAGAGGCGGAAGCAACGAAAATTAAGATAAGAAAGAGCAAAAAAATTTAGCCGCTCTGTACTATTAATGAAATGAAATTTAAATAGGCGAGTTTATATGCTCCGTTCTAGCAATTACGCATTTTTTAATTCATCCCCAAAAGAATTTCGTTAATTAATTATGCAGTAACGGAGCGGCGTTTCTAGAATTATTTTCCTGTTTCGCATAATTGAAATGAACTTTGTTAAATTGAAAAGAGAGAGAGAGAGAGAGAGAGAGAGAGAGAGAGAGAATGCGAAAAAGAGTAAATGCGCACAAAATGCATAAAATATCACAGGTACACAGCGAGAAATTAAACTCACCCGTAAACAAAAGAAGGAATTATTACGACAAAGAAAAATTCGAAATGAAAAACACAAATACAACGAATAACCAGGACGGTGACCGACGCGAAATGGGAGAAAGAAAAAGAATCGCTTGGGCTACTACCGGATCGTAACTTTTTCACCAGGATTATAAAATTAACGTCAAACATCGTCCTATTCCACCCTCCCATACTCTGCGAGGCCCCGCGCAAGTATCCCCGGAGGGGCTGCAATAATCGTGAACGTCAAATTTAACGTTTGCGCTCGCCCGATGCAATCCATTAGATATTGCTCGTAAAGAGGCCTCGTATCTCGGCTGCGCATGCGAGTGTATACACGTCCGCTGGAGCGCGAATGGCCTTTTTTTTCGAGCCGCCACTTTTAAAAGCACCCCCGCTTCCCAACACCCCTTTCCCCGTCGCCCGTCAGTCCGGGTGCTCTCGCCGGTAGCAATCAACGATCGCGACAGCTACGTAAAAATTTCCCAGTTTTCGAGGATCGCCCAGGCAATTTATACGGAACGCGCTGCCAAACCCGGTAGTAAAGCAATGCAAAATCATATTCGTGATGCAACCGAAATCTCACCGTCGCGTCGTGTCGGTTATATTTTTCATAATAACGTTTCTGACTGAAACTTCGGAAAAGATCGACATCGGGGATGAGATTTTTATCCGTTTGTGACGTCGAATGCAGCATTCTTCGTGAAGTTCTCGTTATTTGTGCCGACGGAAATTCGCAGTAGCGAATCGAATCACTGTGTTCGTATATATGACGTTTTCAAATATTGTTTTTTTACTGTCTCTCTCTCTCTCTCTCTCTCTCTCTCTCTCTCTCTCTCTCTCTCTCTCTCTCGTGCACTGATAGCGGTAGCATTTTATGCACATGCAAGTCAAACTGAACACTCTCTCGTATGTACATATATGCATATCCAATTGTATTGCAACAATCTACTCGTTAAACGAATAATTTAAAAGCGCACATTATTTTTTAAAAAGTCTCTTTGTTTCAAGATTCGATATTCACGTTATTATATATCGTTCATATTTGGATTTGTCAGGTTTCCGATCGGCATGATCGTGCATTTGGGATTCACCTGAAAGCTTATCTCGGCTAATTCTGCACCCTCCTCGATTCGTTTGTCCATAAAGTCCGCGCGAGTTCTCGCCGAAAATCGCTCGTTCGAAGTCGTTACCGGATATAGACAGCGCAGCCGTATGACGTTGGTATATTGTGTCCGATATCTTAACGATACATCAGTCCCGATATCACGATCCGTCCAGAATGCAATCTACACGGATGCGTACAGCGCAAATAGCCGCGGTTGCAAGCCGTGTTCAAACAAACGGGCTACGATAATACGAGTACTAAACACCGGGTATATATCGCTATATTATTACTCGTACTTATACGCGTATGGAGGTGCGTATTCCAGGAAGGCAACAGAGGGGCAATTCCATTCATTTCTCTTATGCGCTTTTGGTAAATAATATAATTCATGAATGAGAAATTCCACACTGAAAGAAATGATTGGCTGCTACAACAAATTAGATAATAAAATATGGCATAGCATTTTTAATTGACCGCACTTTTTGATTGCGTTAGCAGTATCTGCAATATCAGTACAGAATTTCGATAAGCTAACGCAACCAAAAATTGGCTGCTGCAGCCAATTAAAAATGCTATGCTAAATTCAACCAATTTTTTTTCAGTGAATAAATGAGACAAAAAGTTATTATTACGATCATTCATTTATATTAAATATTTCAATTTGGTACAATTTCATTGTATAATTAACATAAAGTTCTGTTAAAAATTGTTTTACAATTTCATAATTTCATCTTTTCATTCTAAAATATTTTGCGTTACTTACTGCGATGTCAATTATTGATCGTGAAATAATATGACGGAACCGAAACATAGCACAGCACGATATAACGTGATATAACGAGTAACATTTCACGAGTAACACACACATAAACGTTCATACAACAGGAAAACCCTCGAAATCGTAAAAGAACACCGAGGAGGGTAAAATCCTCCATACCGCGTATTACTTAATCCAACCAACCTATGCATGCGCATACGTACGTGTTTACGCACACAAGTTATTTGCATTTACGAGCGACAGACACTTTTTCATGCCGACGGCATTACGTTTAATTCATAATAAACCAAGCAAAATCCACATTTTTAATTCCTTATCTCCAACGGGTCAGACGAGCAGCTAGGCTACACGCTTTTTCGGGCAAGGGAATAAAGCGCATCGTTTCCGCCATGTCTATGACATGCATTTTTATTCTCTGGTTTAGAAAGCGGGAGAGAATCTCGCATTTGGACACAGAAAATGCAAAACTGAAAGTAAAAAGCGATTGTACCATCGATTCGTAATTATGAAAAGAAAACGAAAAAATCATGATATTCCAAATGCTGATTTCTTTGGATCCCTTTTGCTATCATTTTCCCACAGTACGCAGATGGAAAATTCAGAAAACTTTTCCACGATATTCAAGAGAGATATATAATTGTGGTATATTTCAGCAGAAATTATTTTCAGAGAAATACTCGGCGGATTAATATTAAAGTTGGATGATATCGTTCCGTGAATATGGGGTGGCGTACATCAATTTCCAGGCTTTGACATGAAAACAAAAAAATCAAGAGTAAATTTCGTATCATTAGTAGAGAAATATTTGAATTTAAATATTTGCGTCATGAAATAAACTTTTTTGAAAGAAAGACAAAACATTAAGTCAATTAAACTGCTCTTTATAACCTTCCTGAAAAATGATCATCATGATCCGACACGATGAGTATGCGAGCATAAAACGCGCGACTAACTGTAGCGCTCCATAAAAAGTGGTGCTTAATGTCAGTTCCATGCATCGCAGATTGCACAGCAATCTTCATGGAGAAGGGAGAGAAGGGTAAATATATCGTTATTTGAAAAACGCGTCCAATTAATGGATATAATCCCGTTATACTAATCTCAATAAACGTCAAGTCTTTTATCATTTTTCAGTAATGTGACGATGGCGCACTTTACTTTTCATTTCTATCCATTTTTTTTTTTAAAGAAAATACTTGCTCTCGTTTAACAAAAACGCGCTGAATTGGAAACGAGACACTGGCGCGATGAATCCAATTGCAGACCCAACTTTATTCGCGTAACAGGATAAACAAACTTGTGTAGATCAAACGATATCCAGGAGAATGTATGCGTTATGCATGGAAAAGAACTGTGCACATATATTTGATCCCCAAAAGCTTGAGATAATAGGGAAGATATGAAAGAGAAAGAATAGAAAAATTCTTCAGTTTAGCGTTGAATCTGATCGACGCGTAGATCGTAGATTACTTTATAACATCGAGGATCAAACGTTCGAGTGAATATCGAAACTGTCGAGTGACCACGGTGACCGAAGCTTTCGCCGCGATTCCAACCACCAAATGATTGTGATAGATAGAGGTAAATGGTGGGTTTCGCAAACGTGGGGTCGCAGTGTGCAAAATACCGCGGACATCATGACCGCATCGGCTGGCAATACAGAGAGATCCTGGCCTAGGCTTGGATGTTATAACGCTGTTAACACCAGCGATCGCTTTCAATCCACGCAGTTCATCATCCCATATTGATTCCGCCGCGACGGGAGCAAGAACGACGGGAGATGAAAAGGACGCGATCAACTACCATGCCGGATCATCGATTCATGTGGTTCGAGGTTGTGTGTGTACGATCGATAAAATAAAATCTTTATTATATTTTGTTAACATTGTTAACAACATATTTTTAAAAATACTGATTGTCAGAAAAAAATTTTTTCCTGAAAGTCGACATCATCATTTCCATTGATATCGTTATCCACTTTGAAACATCGTTGCATCGCATTGTATTGCATGCGTCATCCACAGCGGAAGCCATAGCGAGCCTAACGAGATCACCAGCGCGAGCTACAATGATAGTCATCATCATCATCATCATTCTGCACGTGGATCCGATGGCCTACTCAACTGTGTCCCGAGGGCGTGGACGATGATGATTGCGCGAGGCTTGATTTATACTTTCATTCGGTTACACCATGCAGAAAAGATGAAAACATTAATCCTGTTTATTTCATCGGTTTCAAAGCCGCTTCTAACGAACATCCGATAGAGTTAAGTTTCGTAAATAATAGATCGTGAAAGTGATAGTCGCAATTCGGTTGTTGTACACGACCATCTACCGTTCGTTATCTCACATTGACGATGACGAGAAAGAAAGAGAGAAGAGAATATAAAGGGTGAGAGAATGAGATAATAAGGGAGGAAAAGAGAGTGGGTAAGAGAGAGCCGGGAGCTAATAAGCGTTCGTGAATCATCGGTACTGCAGCAGCGGGGTCATCGTATCGGGACACCGCGGTAATGATGATCATCGTCATCATCATCATCATCGTCCTCTCTGCGGCCAACAACCACTCATTTGCTTTTCAGCGAGGGACGCCGTGGCATAAAAACCACGTGATTGCAGCCGCTCGATTCGTCGAACGGGCGTGATGAAACCACATTTTCAGCGCCTTGCACAGTGGCCACTTGAATCTCTACACTGTCCCATTATAATTGAAATTATTCGATAAATATTCAGATATGCAAAATTCATACGAATCGCAAAATTATATATTCTTACTATTGTTATATTGTAATAATGATAAAGAGATTTTATATTTCATTGAAATATCAAAACATAATTTTTTCTAACAATGTAACAACGTATAAGTTTTTGTAAGAAGAAAAAAGGGTGTATAAGGTTAAATGCCCACGAAATGCATCGCTACGTCTCGTATAATTTTGTTTACAGTGCACAAAATTGCTCCATACGCTGAGCAGTTTTCCGAAACAGCCCAGGGGACGAGAATCCCCGGTGCGGGTTAAACGGATTATTGAAATTCGAGTTAATTCGTTTACGTGTTTAAATGCGACAGCAAGCAGGCGCGTCATGCGATCGTATGCAGGGAGTGTCGGGCAAATCTTTTCCGGGCGTCGGCTTGCAAAAACAGCCAGTATACGTCCACGGTAATGGCGTTAGCGAGAATTTTAAAAAATACAGAGGAAAAAGAGAGGCCTATCCCGATAATACACCGTGAAAGTTCGCAAGGGTGAAATAGTGGGTGCCATTTCGAAAGCGGGGCGTGGACGACCGTCAGGAACCCTGAAAAAATTCGACGCTAAAAATGCAGCGTCCACTAAACTGAAGAGTTAAAGAAAAATTTGATCAAGTTCCGTAGCGTTCGGACTGTACGTAGCGACTTTTTAACAGTAGAACACAGATTTTTTAATAGAACAATGCTACAACATCTCAATTTCATAAATTTTTTTTAAATCACGCTTTCGACATAAATCCTTATAACAATATTTTCAAATATTGTTATAATATATTTCGAATATAAAAAGAATGACTATATTTCCTATGACATTTTCTTTGAAATGCACTCTAAAAGTAAATAAAAATATTTATTTATCTTACAATACTTATTTGTTTACAGAGAATTTGTTTCAATCTAATAACAAAAATGTATTAAATCTCTGTATTCTCGCGAGCAAGGTAAGGGATTAATAGAATTTCTGTCGAAACGGTCAATTCTACGTTTGTTTCAGCTTTTCATTTCACAAAACGGAGTCGTGAACATCGAAGCACTGGCGAAATGGCTAACGCGCGATTTCAAAGCATTGACGAGCGCGTTGAAAAATATGGAAAATCTCGAGTCCGAAAATTCCATCGAATAAAAGGGGGAAGCAGAGTTACTAGCAATGGTGCTCAACGCTGGACAGTTTATAACCATTGTGCTTTCGCCCATGGCGCAATCAAAGCGAGAATCGAATGGCGGTCCGAGTGAGTGTAATTTCACAGGGCATGAAACACTGACTTCATTATCCGGTTGTTAATCCTACGCCATAGACTCTTGTTCTCTCGCTTGCTCCATCTCCCGCTGCGATGTTAAATTCGAAATCGATGAGCTATTCACCTATGTAAAACTATTGGTCGAGGTGTTTGTTGGTTGAGGATAGTCCTCATAGCGTTAAAGTCAACCAGTCAATAAATATTTCGATTATGTATCAATCATACAAAAATGAAATAAATAATTATACATAGATTATTTTTAGGAAATGTATAGAATTTATTTCTTTAAGGTAATTTCAAAAATGACACAAATAAGTTCAAACACACATATACTATACATGAAATTTTACGATGGGTAAAATAATGTTAGGTATTCTAAACTCAAAAATATTTTCATGTCATTTAATCAAAAGTATTGTATGGCTGTAGTATCAACTCGATATGACTGAACGTATCCTTCTGATTATTATCTATCCTCGACGACGTCTTTATCCTTACCGCCGCCTTTAGGTTGCTGACCTGCGACGTGCGGAAAGGTCGGTTTATTATTTATCAAGCTATCGTATCCCATGACTAAGCTACCCATATATATGCTTGTGAAAAATGCAGGCGTTGTTGCGCACAAACCCCGCGACCATTACCGATTTACTCTCAAAGAGGAACGAAATGAGACAAATTCAGGAAATTCCGACTGGAAATTTGACACTCTTTTCATATTTCTTTTTATTTTCCCTACGTTCCTCCCTGTTCTTTCACAGACTGGCCGCGAAGTCGCTATACGCGAACGGCCATTGAAGCGTATTCCTTGAGAACGAAACGCATATGACGTTGGCTCGTACGCGCGTTCGTGCGTACCTGGGTAAGAGGGCTGGTATGTAGGAAGTAATAAGCGGGGTGAATAGCATATCCATAATACACAACGCCCGTTCTCCCTCTATATTATGCGTTTCCCACCGTGAGCGCTCGACACTACGATCTTTCGCTCCTTTCCTACCCGCGATTCGGTATTACATCCCGACCTCTCCAACCATCGGCAACGCCACCCTTTCTCATACGTATTGCGTAAGACTGCACTTACTCGCATTCATCGCAGCAGCCGGATTGACAGGGTCAATGCGCTCGGCTACGCACGAATGTTGACACGTCGCCGCATGACGATTCGTTGCAGTATTCAACGACAATATTTACATCTATGCTGTGGTATCTGTCGTACATTGATCGATTTTCTCGTGACATTTGTCAATTGCAGCTGTAGTGAAATAAAAAAATATAAGCGCACGCGCGCTTCTCTATTGCATGTTTTAAATGAAATATTTTCATATAAAAAATGCAAAAACTTCATCTCTTCTCGATTAATTGTAAAAGCAGGTATGTTTACTTTTGATAAAAGAAAAACGTCATAAAATCGAAAAGCGGAAAAGATGGAAATATGAAATATTTCTTAGACGTTTGTCTATCCACTGTCTGCATATGTGAGACAATAAAAAATGATATAATATTAAAGGGTAAAGCCCAGTGAAGTATTTCAGACGACTGAACGAGCTTTCTCGAGGGCAACCCGTCACTGTTTGATCGCCATTAAATTATTCATTCGCACACTCCTCTTCGTGTCCTCCTGAAATGTCAGGAAGGTTCAAAGCCCGACGGGCGTACGGTTACGAATAATAGAACATATAAATCGCATACCGGTTTTGCGAGCGTATGTGTATTGAATTTCCGGCCTGTGTCTATTTGTAATCGCGCGCGTACTGATGAAAACTCATAAGAAGTAGTTAGAGAATCGTAGATGAGCGAAAAAGTCTGCGTTTCATTCAGGACGAGAAAAATTTAATCAGCGCACCAACGTTATCGCACGATTATACATATAAATCACTGGGTATGGGACATACATCACCACATGACTCCCAGGTGCCAGGCTTACGTCCTATATTTCCGAGAATATCACGGGGTGCGAATGAACGATGCTTCCAGAATGGAGAAGACAGAAGAAGAGGAGAAAAAGAGGAGGAGCAGGAAAGGATGTATTTAACTGAGAAAGAGAGGCTCGCCCGCAGTGCGAATAAACGACATTTCGCGAGTGCACATCACGAAAGAAAGGAAGGGAAGACTGTTCGAATAGAGAAAGACAGAGAAAGACAATCTAATGCGCATGTGACTCCTTTCGCATATAAGTGCGCGCTTCTCTCTTTCTCCCTTTCTCCCTTCGCGCTTTCATATTTTCATCTGGTCGTTCACTACCGCCTACCCCTTTCCGTCGCAAAGGAGTCTCTGTAAAATCCTTTCATCTGAACGCTGCGTACGGTTCAGAGTCCGTGTAAGGACCCCCGTATGTGTTTCACCAGGTCAGGTCAACGACCTATGCGCCTGATGGGAAGGGAGCGGAGGTGGAGGGCGGAAGAGTGGAAAAGGGGTGACGAAGGGAGGGATGGCGAAACGCGGTCCTCCAGATATTGCCCACCCTCTCGGTGAATGCACTCCTCTCCCTATGCGCAATGCGACGTAAAAAAAAAGAGAGAAAAAAGCGCGCGCGCGAGCTTCACCGCAGTTGGTGCGTCACGTGCGTGCGCAGAATCGCGCTCGTTGCTGGCTGCATTATTCAATGGTACATACGCTTCTGCCGGACCGAAGAAAGCGGCATGACGCTTCCGTGCGCCGACACGATAGGTTAGGTGGCGAGAGGTAATTATTCTTTCCTTGAAATCTGAATGCAAGACGGGACGCACAGAATCCAACATCGTTATGGTAGTATTTATTTTAGCTCGTTTTCAACACGGTCACGTATTAACAGCGGAATGAAGGTGGAACTCGTCCTGCTTCAAGATCTTTGCGAAAAATGTGGAAGTCAAATTGGATAATGAATGCCTAAGATGCAAACGCTGAGAACAAATTCTATTAGGGAAAAAAGTGAAAAGAAAATATATCTATATAAATATTTCGTATCTTCATCTCTGCGTATTAATATCTTATTATTTAATCACGATTATAATCATTTCAATCATTTTCATCGACGTGAAGTCCTCGATAAATCTGCCCCAGCTTAAATGAATATCTTATCAATCACCGATTTTAATTCAAACCCTCTGAGAAACAAACAGGTGCATCTACTGATATTATCATCATATACGCATGATGAAATAGAAATACCACAGAAACTCGAGTTCTGTTCTCTACAAATATCATACATGAAATTCGCATACTACTACATTATTTTAGGCATTAATAAATTATCAATGAACGCAGAAATTTTTTATCACGTATATAATATTTCTTTCGATCGATTTATTTCAAAATAAGTTATATGCGGAAAAAAAATAATAGTTGAGAGTTCAATATCATATCCTAATCTGTTGAATTGAGATTATTTCTCCGACTAATCGTTAGTGAATGAGTGTGTGTTGCGAGTGAGCCGACCAAGGTCCTTTTCATCCCTCTAAAGCGGCCGGATTGAATGCGGAACGGTGCTTTTCGAAAACGGGACGCATCGAGCGAGAACTCTCTCCAGAGCGACGTGAAAAGCGGAACACGGTCAAAGGAAAAGAGGCAGAGTGGATTGGGTGAAAATATGACGGAGTGGGATTCGGTTTGAAGGCGTGGCGTGGGCGCCTGTGGGTGCCACCGACGAATCACTTCTCGAATCGACTACATTCGCTTTCATTCTGACTCACATTTCAAGCTTCCCACCGCGATGGCCCTTCGGGACATGACACGACGGCGATCCCGGCCGTCGCGAAAGAGGAAACGCGAATCTAATATTCAGCATACGTATCCACCGCTTCTACGTGATTGGTACTGAATGAAGAACACCTTTTGATGGAATGCAATATGCGAGATACAACGAGTACATCCGGTAGATTCGATTCGAATTCTGCGTTATTACGAATACACAATATCGAGAACGACTGCGCGTTTCCAAGCTTTAATATTGTTGGCCAATACGCATACAAAGATAACTGTATAAAAAAGCTGAAATGGAAATATCTGGATAATTGTGAATTAATTGCATGCCTTACGTTAAAAGGAATATCTAATAATTTTTTAGTACGGACAGACGAGACGACGCTTATATGACTCAAAATATATGGATAATTGGAATTCCTGATACATGTCGTGCTGATCGACGGCAACATAATGCAGAGAAAGCGAAATGTGCGAGCGTGGAATTGCGGGGTTCCATTAGCGAGCGTTTTATTTACTACCCTAATACGCGATAATCACGCGTGTATGCGTCAAACTAAAATGGTTATATAAGTCCATGTACTGAAAGCACATTAATGCATTTACGTCGAAAAATATAAAACGAAATCTCTGAAAAAAGAAAAAAAACAGCTTTTCGCGTCGGAATATTTTTGGAAGGTAATTAACAGCTTTAAATGTTCCTATGCAAAAAACTGGGATTATTGTATAAAAACAGACTAGATGCTAATTATTACATGTTCATACTTACATAACAAGCATAAGCAATCTCATTAAGATTAGAATATTGATAGTTACTAAATATGCATAATAAAAACTCATGTACATTTAATCCGTTGGGATTAATGCAAGAACCGGTTATTATCGCAATATCCGCCATTTCATCGAGAATAATTCTCAAACCGTGGTGAGCTCGTCGACGACATCTTTCACGACGTGACGAGCAATAAATCGACGTGGAAAAAAAGAAATGCTTTAGTAGGTTGATACGAAGTTGGTGAACCGGTTTCGGGCTGCATTTAATGCAGATGTGCCAGGACCCCCTACGAAATCTTGTAATGAAACGATTTAGACGCGGAATCTACACCTAAATCGAGTGCCGACGAGCTTTCTTTCGCGACCGGTAGAAATAAAGACTGATCCTCTCGTCCAAAAGAACGTCACGAGTCTTTTCAAATTCGTGCAGCGACATTGTTGACAGCTCTGTACAATCATAAGGGAAAGGTAATATCACACAACCCTCTAGACTTCAGCTGCCGACTCTGCCTCCTAATGGCTAGCTAAGATATCACCTCGCGTACAAACTAGGAATAAATTTAATGGTTACCAATGGACATTAAAAAAAGAAACAAATCTATTTTGTGTACTTGCCATTCGAATTAATTCTGATCTTTTTAAATTTACTATACGATCATCATATCATTATATTTGGATCAATATGATTAAAAAGCTCAATATGATTAAAAAAAATAAAAAATGAAAGAAATTTCATGGAAAACATCTAACATTAATAGATAACGTCGTGAAATACTGGGGGAGAAAAGTATTTAAATAAAACATTAATTATATTTTGGATCGCGAATATATTTAAACAAATCAACAGGATTAAATAAATCAAACAATTTTTCAAATTTTGAAACAATAATTAATTAATCTTATATCTTATAATCTTATATAAATTAAGTTCATTAAAAGGAAATAATATAAAATAAAAGACAATCAGCGGAATTTCAAGATTACAATATCGCCTAATTCCACTCGTCTGTCATATCCAAAAGTTTTGTCGAGTATTCGCAGAGAAGGACGAAATGATCGTTTGTGTTTCTGCCGGCGTAACAAATCGCGAGCCGCGGAATCGTTTTGTGGCGACAACGCAACTATTCCATTAAAATTCGCAGCGGTGGCGGCGGCGAACGATAACGACGTCGGAGGTATAGCCAGGCCGCACTCTGTCGCGGCGCGGTGTCGTCGTCGTCGTCGTCGTCGTCGTCGTCGTCGTCGTCGTCGTCGTCGTCGTCGTCGTCGTCGTCGTCGTCGTCGTCGTCGTCGTCGTCGTCGCCGTCGTCGTCGTCATCATCGGCGATGGCGCCGACTAAGCGCACGCAAAAGTTTCGTCGGTCGCGATGCGCGACGTGACACGTCGTGGCGCTGCTTCAACCGTCGGCGAGAACGGCGAGATTATATGCGGAATCCGTACCTCGACGATAAACGGGTTTCTATAGGCTCGTGCGAAATACCGGGTGGCTTGACAAGAGCAATTTATCATGCTCGATCTGTATTTGCATACGTCGTCGGAGAGCCCCGTCGCTCATGCCCGCCGCGACATCACATAGTCGAGTGCCTTTTGAAATTTGCGTGTTTGCGAATACGAAGCTGTTCTCTATATCTCTCTCATTCTCTTTCCCATTCCTCCCGCCTTTTCCGCTTGTCCCACCTTGGTACACACACGACGATCGCCCTCTGAACTCGACGAACCAACCCTCCCTCTTTCTCTCGCTCCGCAGCTCATCGCTTCAAACGTTCCCGACGAATGCCTATGCGAGCTTCTGTTCGAGACAAACGATGCGCGAGATATGAATTCGTGCACGGGACTTAACTGATCGTTTCGAGGGACTCGCCGATCTGCCGCGTTGGTAATCGCGGGGCTCCAGTTACCGGACGCTGAAAGAGGTCCATCTATATTCTATAGCGTCCGTCTGCGGTGCTGAGAGAACGTCCGACGACCCGTAAATTCAGTTACGCGTAGGTGCCGTATTTGATTCTCATCAGACGCGTTTAGCCGTTCCTCATTCGCACGGGTGAAGCGATGAACGAGCGATGAACAGACAGGCTAACTTGGGTAGATCATATCGGGACTATATTTCACATTTCCGTTTACACCCGAGAGATCTTAAGCCCCTTCTACCTTCTGGCCTACCTTCTGGCCTGTGACGTGCGACCAGAACGTCCAGTTTTCTCTCGGTCCAGAATGTACAAGAGCTCAAAGGCTTCAGAGTCACGCCTCTTTCCAAACGGCCGCCAGGCGCAATCCTCGATACAGATAAGTCATGTCCGTCATTTTTCAACACTCGTGTGATTCTCTTAGGCTCCCTCCCCCAGACTTCCCTCTTTCAACGGTCACACCGGCAATATCGGACGGGCGAACGCGCACGGTGACGATTTCTCATCGGACTTTTCCAGCGGCGCGAGTTTTATCTCGCGCTTCCACCCTTAATTTGATTAATCGACGAGGATCTTGACCCTCCACGCCGGCATTAATCACCGTCCGGTCGTATGCATACATGGCCGCGGCATTAGGAGCGCCACGCCGTGTCGGGAGACGCGGACGATTTCGCCATTTGTTAGAACCGCTTGTTTAGAAAGAAGCTTTACACACTCGACCGGCTCTTCCGCCTCGATGCGCGGATATTAATGGCGGATTAATTCGGCGGAGGTACGTCCTCGATGTTACGTGAGAGACTCGTTGGACCGACAAGTTGGATTCGCGATGTCTCCCGTCACCTGCCCGCGATCTTTTCTGTTGTTATGCCCAATGAGAGGAAGATCAATATTTTTTTTTAAATTGAAATTACAATAATTACATTTTACTTTCTTCCTCTTAGAGGCTCTTCCATTTTATAAAAAAATATGATCAATCGAAAAGAACATGAAAATCTTAAGGTGGAAATTTGAACAAATATTTATCCAAATAATAAAGCAAATAGTTCAAGTTTCATGAAATCATGATGCGTTACGAAATTATATTTTGGTATTAAAGAAAGGGACGAGAAAGAAAGAGAAAAGAAAGAAAGAGAACAAATTTTATTATGTTGATAAATATCTTTCTTAAAATTACATAGGCAATCCAATAACACTTGTATGATTTTTAATGAAAATACGAATTCGCTTTTATTCTTTTTTTTTACTTTTTTTATTTACTTTTATTTTTTAGTAGAAATTTAGTAGAAATTAATTAATAAAACGTATATTAACGTATATTATAATGGTTTAACTTATAATGTAATTCCTTATATTTTTATTTGCATCGAAAAATTTTATATGATCCGTTTTATATTAATACATACAGTGATTTCAGTGCAATACAATCTGCAAGAGCAGCAGACGGGCAAAAAACGGCCGATTAGAAAAGAGACTCATTCGCTATTGCGAGACGCTAAACGTTCGCCCTGATTTCGAGTCGGTGGCAGACCCCTGCTGCTGGAGGGTCGCAGGTCTTGATTTACTAGCTGTTTATACCCTTTCCAACCCCTGGGGCCTGCATTATAACCGTATTTATACTAATAGCCTCGCCCAGAGTTGCGCTAGGTTCATGCAGGTCTAGGTGTGATTTACTGACAATGTTGTCGCTATTAAACGCGATGGTAAGAAAAATAAAAAGCAACACAATAGCGTATGTACGCGGACTAAAAGGTAGCGACAATAACGTTCGCTATTACCTGTCAGCCACGTAAGATTATGACTTCCGTCTCAAAGAACATCGAAAGGAGGAAAAGGTTTTGGAAGTGTCGAAATTCAGATTCGAAAGCAGCTAGGTGTTGACAGAAATTAAATTACATCCGTTTAAATATCGTATATCATTGTCCGTAGAAAAAGAAAACTCGCAATCATCTAGGCAATAAACGTAAAACGAGGCTAATTCATATAAAAATATTTTTATGATTCTTCTTCAATACGCACGACGTAAAATCGACTTAAAATCGACCCTTATTTATCTCATCTAAATAATATCTGTGTCATGCATAATTAAAAATTAATTTATGATTGAAACTGTTGAGCGGCGTAGAAAATATAATCTTCTTTAATAAATTCGCGATGCTTTGTCAACAAGACGCGCGGTGAAAGATTAAGCTATTCCTCTACAGAATCGATAAATCAGAAAGTTCTACATGTCATCGTAGATATAGAGAGAATGGTCGAGCAGTACGAGCGATACGAGTGGATGGATGGAAGGAAGGAAGGAAGGAAGGAAGGAGAAAGGAGGAACCGTAGCGTAGGTATGGCTCCAGTAACAGGATGTAATTATGATCGGTGAGATACGTCACGCATAACCCCCATATTGACGTCCACAAATCACGCTGCACGGCCGGCCATGCGGTATCTCGCGCCACTCGGGGGACTACGATCCTCAAACTCAGACGGCCTAACGCGACACTAAATCCAGAATTATGTACGCCGCTGCGCGTGTAGACATCGACGTGGACGCGCGGGATCTCCCGAGGATTCGCCCTGTCAAACGTGGGAAATGTGACGCTCGCGAAATTAGCACTTAAGGCGCATTCGTGAGATACCATCACCTGCCCGACAAGACTGGAGTATGCGATAGTGCAGTGTGCAGCACATGCACGCAAACTGTACAACTATTTACCTTTCAAGATAGCATACAAGACGCAACCCTTTACATAGCATTGTTTTATGCTACTTGCGCTGTTTTAGATAAATACATAGGAAATTGTGGAATCATAATAGGATATACACATACGCATTAGATATACATATTTAATATTTTATTACAATAAATGAAATAAGAATGAATTTTATTGAATTAACAGCAGTGCTTATTCAACAAAATTGTACTTTCAAAATTAAGCTGTTTTCGACTTCCTATAAGAATGATAAAAGAAATTGTAAAAGAATAACAAGTTTACCATGCCATTAATAAGTATTATTGTAGAGAAGTATATTATCTTGGTATTGCAACTGGATATAAAACCTTGTGTAGAAATTACCACAATGAATGCAATATGTGTCTGTTTTAATAAAAGCAATATCAATACATATATATCGAAAAATTATATAGATTTAGGGCTTACCATTTGTAAAATAGTAACAAACTTCTTGATTAGAAGAAATCGTTGCATGCTCGATCCAAAAGTGCTCAGAAAATAATAGAAATACATTACAACATGTACAGAACAATTGAGCAACATTATAGTCATGAGAAAACCATAATTGAAGTAACTAAGTCCCAACCAATTACAGATAAATGTGGTAACATGATGGTAAATATGTAAAAATGAGATTTGGTGGTCTTTCTTCCTCAAAACAAAGATTACAGTTTCAGTGAAATCAAACAATTTAAGCATTAGTGTCCACCATAATATTTCAAACACCTGCAATAAAAAATTTAAATCTAATACGAAGAAGAACGCCAGCTTATCACGGTCAAAATTAGATGTTTTGATTAATACAATATATGTATATTCATATTAAATGAATTTTATTTCAAATAAGATTGAGGGCCGATAATTTTCGGACTTTCAATATAATCAATCTAAAACGCTATTAATCTCCCCCTAAATTAAATTAGAAAAACTGTAAGGAATTTATTACGAAAAATATTACAGTTTTTAAACTTTGACCGTGATAGACTGTTCTTCTTCATATTTGATCTATTGACATATACGTCATTTCAAGGTCTTAATGAATGATTAGTAATGATTAGTAATGTGTGAATGATGTCGATTTAATCTATTTAAATCTATTGTCATTTTGTTCGTCTCAATGTTTGCCAAGTTTGTCATATTTACTTTTCAAATTTATGTGTTTAATTTATCGATGTTTGTACGTATGTCGTATGAGTAACAATTAAAATGTACCTACTAATTTAAATTAGTAGGGCGAAGGCACCTATATCGTACCCCTTAATGTTAAACAAAATTGTAATAAAAATATTGAAGAGATCAGAATATTTCTGTACTTACATTAAACTTTGGTTCATTGACAATAAAACAAAACTATACTTTTACGAAAATAAACATTAAATTATTGTTTAAATTAAATTAAAAAAATAGCTTTCGGGATGATTTGGAGATCGAGTCGTTAAATTGTAGGAATCACCTGATTCTTAAATCGTACTTCTAATATAGTAAACAAACTGACATTGCTTATTGTCATTTTGACATTAAAATAGCATCTTCAACATCATTCAAAACGGTAAATAATGTCAGTTTGTTTACTGGGAAAATAAACAAAATTTTAAAACTCTAATTAATTTTAAAAAATTAATAAATTTATTTTTAATTTCAAACTGAATATACATATTTAAGTAGGTATAATAAAAACTTTTCTATTATAAAAACAGAAATTAGATTGACACAGAAATCATAAACACAGAAATTCTGTGTTTTTTAAACTTATTTAAAAATAATAAAACAAAATAAAAAGCAATACTTAAATTAATTTAAGCTACCATACTATATTTCAGAATATTAAAATCTCAGATATTTCAGAAAAAAATTAATTTTGGAAATAAAATCAATCACCGATTTTTTCGTCACAATGGAAAAGATTCAATAGAAAGACTCAATAGAAAAATTTAATAGAAAGTATAAAGTCAATAATTAATAAGTACTCACTTTCTGTGAATGCTTATTTAAATAGTTTTGGCAAATGTCAGGATTGTCACTACTTTCGTGCAACTACTTAGAGTACCTGAATCCAGTCCACTGTAGGACCTTTTTTATCATTATAGTAACCTCCATATATTGCTCGCATCATTTGCAAAAATCGTACAATATAAAGACCAAGTACGACAAGTACGATTTACCTAACTCCCTCTATTTTTGCAAATTTACCAATAACAACATAACTTACAAATATTTTGTTAATTTGATGCTATACTCGAAAAGAGTTTAAATATCATGAAGAATGATATATTGATTCAATTACCCATTTTGTACTGATAACACCTTAAGTAAATTGTATCAAAACTTAGATCAGACATCGAACAAAATCAATTTTGAATGTCACTCATAAACAAACGACTCGAAAACAAAAAATTCTTAACCCATATTACCACCGTCACATCAGTGTCATTATCTTTAAAAAAAATGTTTCATTTTAGAAAATACAATAGAGGTACAATAGAGATTTAACCGTCAGTACGACTTAGTCAACTTTATCCTATATTTAAACTGTTTCTTATTTTTTGAAATTTAAAAGTTAAATATACCTTTTCACTATTGTCATCGCAAAGTTCATCGAGTGAATCGCAAAATCTCCATATAGCAGTAATTGGTTTACCATATGTCATCATATTAAACACTAACCAAGCATTTGTAATAATTTGAAAAAAATTGTAACACTGTATAAACGTTTTCAACGAATACGGTTGTCTATTTTTCATGAGTTGTGGACCAGCAATGTAAACGATATAAAGATAAACTATAGATATAAAAAATACTGGTATCGGCGCAGATATTAATAACCATTTTGTCTTTTGTGTATCTGTGAAATCTATATAATGGAAGTTAACATAATTTGAGAAAAAATATTTTATAATATCACTTCTAAAAAAATTTAAAGATTTAAAATGTCTTCGACATATATATATATATACATATATACATTTAGAACTTACTTGCCATTTCCGAAATATTATAATTAGTTTCCAACTGAGCCATAATTTCGCTTCAAAGAGTTTCTCTTACATATGTTCGAATAAAACTAAGCGGTAGCAAAGAAAAATCGCAACTTTAAAATCTTAACATTTTTACATATTTATATATACATCATTTGTTTCATAATGCATATTTATAATGTATTTTTTACCAATAACTAATATATTTACCATAAATATAGTTTTTATAATACAAGAATATTTGCATAAATATAGTTCCTGTATTAAATAAATAAAAAAAAATTAAATAGCAAAGAAAAACCGCAACTTTAAAATTCTAACATTTTTACATACTTATATAAACATCATTTGTTTCGTAATGCAATGTACAAAAAAGCATTTAAAAATTTTTTTATTCCAAACGATTATGATTATAATATTATTATACAAAAACTATATTTACCATAATATAAAAATATATTATGGTAAAAATACATCATGAATATATATTTTGATCTCACAGACTTTATGCAACAAAAAATCAAATATTCAAATATTCAAATAAAAAGGGAGATTTAAGTTTAAAATCTTCAATTCTTCGTACTATTTATATTGTAGTAGCTTGTAATGGATAATTCATGCTTATTTAATAATCAAGCAAATATTAGAAATTAGAACAAAAGCTAGCCTTGGTCTTCTTTGTAATTCACACGTCATTTTCTCTATCGTCTCATCGCGCAACACTATTCAGAACGCAATTTGATTTGTCTGTGTTCGCAGATGCGAGCGGTTGAGTCGTCGCGAATAATTGCATTCGCGTGATGCGTCGATATAGCGCGAATGTGTCTCGCTGACCGTAGGCACCACGAAACATCCGGAGGCTGTCCGGGACTTCCGCCTCGCCGGATGTACTCGCCACGGCTTCACTCGCCCCTCCATTCTCTTCATTCACCCCCTACTCCAGATCCCTTTAAACTCCCTTCGATAATGCTGCGTTCCTATGTGGCCCCGACCATTAACTACGATATAGCGGACGATCACGTGACGTAACCGTGGGTAACATCAAAGCCAAAGGCATAGTTGCACCCTAGGGACGGCCTATGACGTTAGCCTATCTCGCTGCAGCTCGCTGCCTGCAACTGCACCGCCTCGAGGCGTCGTCAACGTTACCATCAGTCGTTCCGGTGCACGGTAGCTAGGAATTTCGGCTTTAATGCTTAACCACTTTCCAGATTGTCGAGGCTAACATGTGTGCGTAGTTGCCGTAGCTGCAAATTATTCAGTCAACACGTATAATACAAGTCGCTCCGTACAAGAAACTTGCTTTTGCACGAAAGATACAATTAACGATAGTTATTGATCATTAAAGGCAAAATTAATATTCATAACAATTAATATTCATGATCAATCAACGGATAATATTTCCGAATAGAACAGATAAATATATTAAGGCTGCTACATTTGCAATTCTGCTTGAAATTGAAAAATATTATATTATGTAAATATTACACGATGTATGTCACGAACTAACATCAATGTACAAGCGGAAACCAAAAAGTCTCTAACCAAAAAGTACAATTGATATATATTCCGGAACCTACAATCAGACATCCGCACGAAGGAAGTAGCAGGAATAGAAATATTGTCTTACATGCTACTTATATGCTCCACGCTAGCTTCCTTCTTTCCACCCCTTCCTGCCTTCATTGCGAATGACGAAAAAGTTTTACGGTATTTAAGCAAGTTGTGCATAAAATAGTAATGAACCATCAACCATATGTCGCCTACTACACAATGTAAAACCGTCCTATGGGACTTGATAATCGCTCTCATCTCAATTTGTTCCGTTCTGATTGTTCACGGGACTGACCTGGGATAATCGTTACTTATATGGTTCACTTGCTCTACATATTGTATGTCTATAACGATACATTATTTTCTTATTGTTAAGGCTTCAAGTAAATGGAGAAGAAATACTTCAGAATCGAAATACTTCAGAATCTTATACTTTCAATTTTACGTAACAATTTTTTTTTTTTTATAATAATCAAACAAAATGAAAATTTATAATTTACATTTTTGCTTCTCAATCAGTTATATTTGGAAAAAGTTTAAAATAATTTTTTTAGTTTTTTGGAAAAAAAAAATAGAAATATAACTCTATTTATAATAATAATATATTATGTATAAGTAAAGCTATATATATAATGAAGTGTTTGTGTCTGCACTGTTTTATGCAAGTATAATCATTAATAGAGAAGAGCTTGAAGAGACAGAGAATTCTACAAGTGCAAAGAAGCGAGGAAAAATAGGGAACATGCAGGAAAGGAGGAAGCAGTATAGGAGCACGAGCGAACGTTTTCGCGACAATAGACAGGATGTGCGAAGGGTTACCATTGCAAATCACAATACCGACCGCAAAACGCGAATGACAGGTTGAATAGACGTGGCTAGAGAAGCGAGTCCTGACAGTAACCTATTATTACCGGGATCTCTTTTATACAGGCTATTCTGTGGGAAAACTACGCTCCCTAAAGACGGTTTTTAATTCATCGATGGAATAGAAATACCGCATTCTTGTCTCGCAGATTTTTATTTTTTATTTTTTTTTTTTAGATTCCATACATTTGATAAATACAAATATGCAATA
>NW_017259334.1:1383792-1390768 GCF_001594045.1 Atta colombica | reverse complement strand
TCAAAATAAGATTCACATTAAAAATATTATATTCGAACGTCTATGTATGAAAGTAAAGAATAATATCGAAATTCTTAGAAGAAGAAAAAGCTTAGATCCATATTCACATCTTATTTTTATAATAAATTTGCATTTACTGCATTTAGTACATAATTTGTATTACATATACTATTAAAATCTCAGAAATAAAAATTTGTAATTTTTTTTGTCGATAAAAATGAGATGGTAATAGACGTTAAATTACAAAAAAAAATCAAAGATGTACATAGCATCATTTGCATGATATCTCAAGAGTAAAATATTTGTATTGAACTTTGTATTAATTATTCTACAATTTTTATTCAATTAAAATAATGATATTCATTATTTCTTTATTCGAATCTATGAATAACAATTGATGAATAACATGTTTTTTATTACATTTTTATTACAAATAGTTATTAAATACTTTTTTAACTATAAAGAAATCTGCATTTGCAAGCAAAATCAGTCTACATTTGTAAACGAATGGCTTGAAGGCTGAAAATGAAATATGATTTGACACTGAAATATATCTGGTTATATCTCTTGCTTAGAAATGCCTCTTTCTTTTCATGTATCACGACATTTTCGTCGTAGAGTCCAAGACTCAGGTGCGTCGACATTTAATTTGAAACGCTTCCGCTGTGGAACATACGGTGCTAATCGCCAAAAGTCGAAATGCGCTTTATTCGCCGCGGAGGGTAGGAAACCAGACGGGATATTATTAAAGAGCGTCGTCTGCGAAACTGACGACGGGAGCGAGCGTGATAATACTTGGTAGCACGCCATACGCGGACGGATGGCGCGTCGTCGCGGAAAATAGTGGACCCGAACCTGAAACCCTGCAATATGCTACCACGCCAGCCAGGTACTCCGCCTGATTACCAAGCAGCACGTGCCGCGAGATATAATGCCGTCTCCATTTGCCAAGTAGCCGGCGATATAATGTCGCGAAATCGCTTCGTCGTTAATTCATCGTCCGCAGTCACGTAAGCGCCGCGTCAGGGATTTCCGTAAGGGAGTATATATTGTAGATATGTCGGAATATCGGGAATACGTTATTTATTGATTTCAACAATATCACAAATTTTTCACGAATTTCATAGATATATATTTTACAATTTGAAGCATTACAATATACCATTGTAGCGTAAAAACATTAAGAGCTAAAATAAATAAATAAATTGAATACTATTATTATGCTTAGATGAATGCTTAAAGAATGCTTAAAACTTGATTATTCATACACAATAGATTTTGTTGACGACAGAGTCAAAAAACTAAATAAAACTTTTTTCGCAGTAAAAGTGTCGTTTTAATTAAATATTAATTTAATTAATTTACAACATATATATCAGAATAGAAAAAAAAATTGGAAAAAATATTTCTTTTTCGATTTTGAGAGTTAGTATATATTATTTAAGAAATTTATCAATTCTAAAGAGAATATTTTTTTATTTATTTTATTCAACTTTTATTTTATTTTTTTATGTAGCAGTATTCAGCATATTTATTTAATTCATATATTCATTATCTATAATTATGTTTTATATTATAATACACACCCAGCAAACACAAATACATCTCAAACTCGTAACTCATACATAATCTTAATTTACATAATCTTAATTTTTTTCGTAACAATGTCAAAAATCATTACGTGAATTTGCGGAGAATTTTCTCAAATTTGTCATCCCATTTTACCTATAACAGTTACATAATAATATATGATTTAAATACAATGGTAACAGGATTGACATAAAACAATTACGTATTGAGATGAAATGCATATATAACATTTACGCAATTTGTCCTATGATATCACAAATGAGTGAAATTGTTATTTATTTGTTACTTATTGACATCGATTCAATTTCCTTGATTTGAAGAAGTTTTTTGGTTATTTCTTGCTATTAGAATTAAAAAATTAATCTATGTAGTTTTGCAATTCTTTTTTTTAAATGAAAGAAATATATTTTTTATATGTAATAAGAAATTTTCTTAAATAAAAACTATTTTTTTATAATAAAAAGATTACGGTTATATCTTAACGAAAAAAATAATTTTTTGTTATTATTTACTTTTGGTTTTTTCAGTTTAATTTATTATTTACTGTTTCGTATACCTATAATTCTTGTCTTTTTACTACAATTAATTATTGAAAAATGCATTGTATCGCCACCAAGATTTGAACTTAAGATCTCTAGAACAATAATCTAATACACTTACGCTGAGCTAATCGCACGCTTGTGAGCGAGCCTTTGCCAATATTACTTATATCTCCTTGTAACCATTCCTTATGTTAATTTCATGTTTCTGCTGACAATTTAATATTATTAATATTTGAAGAGATTACATGGAAACGAAATATATAATGCGCTAATATTTATTCACTTAATTAGAAAATAATAATGATCTATCCATATTATAAGAAATCGCAAGATGTTAAATATCCATTACCAATACAAAAAAATAAGCAATTATATAATATTAGTTGAAAATATCTCACCAAAAAAATCATAATAATCATATTTATCTTCACATGTGTTTTCTATTAGAATCATCGAGTCATATCGTCACAGCATTTTAATGTGCGATTTTATTGAAATAGCATTATTGTATTATTGAGCCTATAGCATTATTGGTAACAATACCAATATGTTCCATGCACAGTTATTCCTCCTTTTTCTATCTCTCCTTCTCTTTCTCATTCTACTGTAGACTTATGAGCCTTTGGGCACTTGGACAACAGCCATTACGGTTTATAATATAGTTCTGCGCAAAATAGTAGTTGGCATAATACGAGTTATGGGAAGAGATAACACTGATTTCATTAACGCAAATGAACTCGCATCACGGCACTCAGCCGGACTGTTCGTCTGATTAAAAGTCATAAAAGTTTTCGGTCTGCATCCGGCTTTCCTTCATATGTACGTGCACGTGAGAGTACGTCACACTGACAAATGATCGTTGCGTATCAACCGACATTCTCCAGAATACCGGCATATCCTCAGAAATTTAACAGCCGCGTTCGCCATAACAGATCCTCAATGACAAATAATGACGATGCGCCGTAAATAATAGATAGAAACAAAGCAATCGAAAAAAAATTGATTCGTTTATAAAAATTTCCATTTCATTGATATATATAAACAAATCATATAATATATTGTGTACTCAATATGACCTGCTGTGAAAATACTATTTTTTCCTAAAATCTTTATTGCACCCGTATAAATATTTGGAAATGTCTCATATTTTTTTTATGTTTAGAAATATTTCTTTTTTTGAATCTGCGACCATCAATTTTTTATTTTGGACCGATTGTGAGTAAAAAAAATTAGATAAAATCATAAAGCTTAGGTGCCATATAAGGTCTGGTTAGCTTATCTAAAAATATGTATATATATTTTATGTATATATTTCCAAAAATAACATTTATCATTAAAATATTGTATATAAAATATTAATATTATCTCTTTATCGATCTTATTTTCGTATCTTAAATTATTACAATACTTCAGTATTTTTGTAACATTAAACTAACGATATGATGCACAAATTATTGCTCTTGCAGTGAGATAATAAATGAATTATTTTAATTGCGTATAAAAATTCAATCTAGAATCTGAAATTATAATACAAAAATATCGAAGTTTGTAATAATTTTAATGACCTCACAGTTAAACATTGATATCAATCATTTTTTTCACATGATTTAATTTATATTTGTATAATCGTTTAATAGAATAAAAAATGTTAAAATTATGTCTAGATTTGTAAATGCAGCTGCTTATACTGAAAACCAAATGAAAAGAAGATAGGTAGTCAATGAAAAGATGTGAGGAAAAAGAGGCGAAAGATTGAGCCAAAATCGTGCGAAACACTTTGAATAATATTCCAATTCAAAGTTCTGTGAAGAAACGAATTTCATATTTTTCGCGTTTCGTGCACCGAAACTGCACCGGTGGTGCCAGCCAGTCGGTCTAGTTTTCTTTATTCGTATAAAGACGAGAGAGCGACGAACGCATTTACGAGATGACAAAAATATTCCGTAAATGTGTAATAACACAATCAATTAATGCTACAAAAAAGCAAAAAAATAGGAATGTATATAATTATTAATTTCAAATGATATCCTTTTTTAAGAATTTATCTTATATTAAAATGTGTATTTATTCTTTCTCTATGTATAACTATCGATAATGGAACCAATGATAAGATTTCAACTTCTCAATGAATAAATCTTTTCTTTGAATACGAGATAATCATGGGAATAACAACTGAAGCATCATCATCCTAGCGGTTTACATACGTGAAACTGCCGATTACACAGTCCATGATAAGTGTGCACTTCTGACTCTTCTTCGGTCTGTGAAATCATCGACGGTAATTAACTGTGCCAACGAAGACGAGGAAGGGTCGGCGCCTTCACCCATTACCTTTTCCCCTTTCATACAACCTCCGTCAGTGGGATAGGTCAGCACGCCCTTTCGCGCGTGCTAATGCCATATTACCTTCTTCTACGGCTAATGGATCGTACTCTTATCCGTGCACTATTCCGTCGCACATATTTATGGCGCACAAGCAATTTCGCGTCAATATACCGCGACGAACTTCGTCACGGCATGCACCTTCTACGAATTTTTAAGTATAAATAATCGAAAATCGATAGTAGAATTTAGGTGATGGTAAAAAAACGAATAAAAAGGACTCATTTAAGAGAGATACAAATATCTTTTACTTACATTTCTTTTACTTATATAAAATTTTCTTCTTCTTTTACTTATAAAAAGTAATTATTAATCAAAATTATTAATCAAATAGAAATTATTAATTAATAATATAAAATAAATTATATATTTTATAGAAATGTGAAATACGAATGGATGAAACTTTCACAACATATAGAAAATCGGTTAAAATAATGAACGAGTGTAGAATTAATAGCGATTCCGAAGTAAACCAGTAAGAATGATATTCCTTATCATGATAATTTACTCTCGGAATTAATTGAAAGTGGCGTAATTTGAGCGAGTAGCCTCGAGGCTCTTTGACGTCCAGCGTTTCTCAAATTTAGAAATGTGTCTAAAGTTCCAAAATATTCTTCGCCTACGCAAGATCGCTAAAAAGCAAACGTAGCTTACGTATACCTTTGGAGTATATACTACAAGTATTTTTAAATTCATTCTCGTAACATTGAAGCATCTCAATATTTCTCTCTTTGCAGCCAGCAATCAAAGGAGCTTGAGAGACACTGATCCCTGCGTACGCAGTTGCGAAGGTCAGTCTGCATGCACGCAACCAACCGTCCTCGCACGTCCGAAGGAGAGAGGACTGGCTCAAGCAGACACGTAGCACGCACCGTAAGGCCGTGCGTGTTGCATCTCACGTGTTAGACACGGCGACAGGAGGGTGCCCGCGGGGACACACGCATTCGATCTTATCGCCTTCCCGCCTTTACGCATGCGACGTAGCTATGTATGTACACGATGCTACATACCATTCCACGGTCTCCTGATCGTAATAATTATTGTAGGTATAATAAATATTGTCGCATCGTTGCTGCCGTCACCCGCCTGATGATGCAAATGCATCTAACTTCGTTCATCAGGAGAAACATATTATATATATTCGCGGGAGAGCGAGGAATGATTAAGGTATGCTTTTGCATTGGGTTGCAATCTCTTCTCATCGCGTAGTTTGTACCGCAATTACATCAATTAGAACTGTTATCAATTAGAAGTGCGATTCAAATATACGATAATAAGATGAAAATTCAGTTTATATTCGATTACAATTAATTCAAAATAAATTCTATGAAAACTTTATCAAATAATTTGTCGAATGATTAATAAAATGATCAATAAATTTTTTAATAAAAATTGTTTCTAACATCAAAAATAATATTGGAACATCTAACATGTTTCATATAAGTAAAAATTACAATTCTTCTTCACATCTTCAAGATGTGCTCTCAGCATTATTAATTTATTCCAACTGCGCGAGTATATATTGGACAGAAACACGAAATGGCGCGTAATTTACATAGAGAAGAACATTAGTTAATTATCAAAGGCATATAAACAATGATTGGTGATCGAGCGAAAGCCACAACTCACACCACAGTTAAGCCCGAAGTTATCGCCCGGATCATCGTTAAAACTCGAAATGTATCAGTCAGCCACACGAACGCGCGCACAAACGCCGATACGTGCCTGAGTTTTAATCCCATAAAATGTGTGAGAGCCATTGCGATAGTCGGCTATCACACGTTGATATTTGAAGGGACTATCTTTTTTCCATATATCGCGCGATATCGAAAATACCTAACTCGCAACAAAATTATAAAAAAAATTGAAACTCTGGACATAATCTTCACGCCACGCGACAAAATAAGCCACGTATAAAATATAATCGTGAAATAAACATTGTTCACACATATTTTTTGTCAGTCACATGATGATAAAATTAGTAAAAAATTACAAATAAAATCAAATAAAATCAATGATATCGTAATAAATGTTGCAATAATGATCCTTTACGTAGCTTTACTTATCTGAAAATTAACTCGGCTGACAAAATAAAAACCCTACAAAGCTATTGATGCAATCCAGGTAATTATCCGAAACGCTAGAAGCTAGCTTAAAAGTATCATCATCAAAATGAAAAAACTGTTATATTTCAAGAAAAATGATACGGATCTCGGTAATAAATTCTTCTCTTTCGTTGAGACACATAATGGACGCTCCACGTATACAAAAGTTTATACACTTCAAACCACCACGGGGACGATCAGGGCGACGACTATGGCGACGACGACGACGATGTTACCCATCCGGTATATCTTGCGACTTTTCGAGTTATCAACGGGGGTTTTATTAATGACATCTAGACGGGGACTACCCGGGTTTATGGAGGGACATAAACTCTAAACTGATTAACAGTAGCCAGT
>NW_017259334.1:1366192-1383692 GCF_001594045.1 Atta colombica | reverse complement strand
CTCTCTCTCTCTCTCTCTCTCTCTCTCTCTCTCTCTCTCTCTCTCTCTCTCTCTCTCTCTCTCTCTCTCACGCGCGCTCTCGCGCGCGCACACATACACACATACACACACTCACATTCTGTTCACTCAGGATATGCAATATATATATATGTATGCAATCGCGCTTGGATCCAGGGAAACCAAACTACCCCATGCTGCGTCTCGTTAGCAATACACCCACGGTTTATAGGCCATCGTCGGCGAAATTAACATTGCCCAATTAAATTGATAGATGTCTCCAATGGCGATTAAATAGGCGATACCTGAGCAGCGGGCATAAATCGCAAAATCGTATGCGGATATGGTTTATTTTATCTTAAAGGCTAAAGCTTCCTATCATATTTTCATAAGACAGATACTTTCGAAAAAGTAACAGAGCATCAGGTGCTTCAAGAAAACATACGGCTACATAGGAAAAATATATAACACATATTTCACGAACAATTCAACTAATCGGAAAATACAAAGTAGAACGTTGATAGAGTGATTAAATATATTCCGTGCCAATGACGATGACCGATCTTTGATGTACTCTTTGATTCTCCCTCGTTGTAGTTAAAAAAACCTACCAAAGCTCTTTTGACCACCGTGAAACGCAAAAGAGGATTAAAAGGCGGCATGAAAATTTCCCCTCTGAAATTTCGCCATTCACCACGGCCTCTTTCTTCTCCGTCTTTTTCGCGTAAAAATGGAAGGGTCAAACGGGAGGGAAAGACCTAATTAAGTCATATCTCATAAAACACGCTGAAAAAAATCATCCATTTAAAGTTAATATTTAAGAAAAATATGTGTAATAATATCTAATAATAATAATTTTATTACACAATATATTATTGCATAAGCTTGGTATTTAATAAAGCTGGCAGATAAAAGAGTAAGAAAATAATAAAACTTACACAAAAAACGAGATGTTAGCAATATACCACTATGATATATAATCGTAATAAAACAAAATAAAAGAACATAAAATAGCAGTGATAACATCTGATATTAAGGTTTTAACCTGACAAGAAGAATTTGTCATTCGACCGGTTATCAGCGCATTGATCGTAAACGTATTACGAATAAATAATATCTATTAATTACATTCGCCCGGATGAACTTGTCGTGCACGAATGCAGAGACTCATACTATCCTCCGGGTGGTTTTCCGAGGGGGTGGTAGAGTGACCTGGGGTGGCGCAGGCAATAAACGGCGGGCGCGGTTTATCACGGTGCGGAATTAAACGGTTTACGACTGGACCACAGATTAGTACGGACGCGATGGACGAATGCGCGGGTGGATCACCGCCGCGCCACCCTCTCGCACCATCCCACCCTTTCGACTCGATATGGGTTAGGTTACCAGAGTGTGCAACCCTTCTCCGCGCCCCGAAACCACTACCGATAGTCGCGACTCTATCGTGTATTCACGCAACTTTGTCGCGGTGGTGGAACGCTTCCGATACGAATCGGCCGATCCGCTCGCATGATCAAAATCCTCGAAAATTTGGGGCTCGATGATATCGCTGGAATCAGCTCGAGATAAAATGTTACTGCGCACTAGCCAATATTTTTGCGGTCACCCCATGGTGATAGTTACTTAACACTTCAGTTTCCATTACACGCATAAAGTGAAATACGTTTTAATTTCAAAATTTTTTGAGTAATTTTTAGTTGTTTCGGACACAAATATATTTAACAATCAATTTTTGTACAATTAAAAATCTGATAATCGAAAGACCTTTTCGTATCCATTTACGATGTGAAATCGTCATTTTTATTACAAGTAATTGGCAAATTGGAAATAGAAAGAATTCAACGAAAACGATATCGTGATCACTTGATAATATTGCTTATCTACCAGACGCAGGTTATATCGCGCAACAACGAAATCGTTAATTTAGGAAAATTCTACGGAAACGCACACCGCAGTAATATTCGTCGTCTAACTGCGTCTCTCGTAATAACGTGTTCTCAGAACATTTCATAACGAGTTCCGCGACGTGAGAGTGAAATTCACGATAAATGCCGAGAACGTCGCGGTAGTAAAGTGGGATGCACGTTGCATGGCCGTAAAATCGGTCCGGATGAGCTCGTCATGGACAATCAGCCCTCGAAGTTTCTGCCAATTCCCAATCCCTCCTCTCCCGGCGCATCGACTACACACGCGATCACGAAGTCGAATCGGGAAGTTCGGCGGCTGATTTATTTCGGAGGCCATTTTCCAAGTTCCTCCACTTCGTGATGAGCCAAGGGAGGTACTCGATAAGAGAATCATGATAATTGGACACTCACGCGCCACTCCATCGATCGGTCTAATGAGGTTCTCAACGCTCCGCACTCCCACAGCCACGCGATTTAAAGAGGCGATAGTCCGAATGAGATAATCATATACTCAATAGTGGAAATATCTTACAAGAAAATGCATAAAAGTGTCCCCCTCCGATTTTGTTAAGCTTCTACATTGTATTTTAGATCGAAATAAAGGACATATATTTTTTTATACGTGCTTATACGTACTTTTAGGAGGTAAAATATATTCCTTTGAAAAAAAAATCCGATTATCTTTTTTTCGTATATTATATATCAAAATTATAAAAAAGATGGACACAATTTTTTAAATAAAAATTGAATGATTTCAAAGTACTTTATAATAATGATAAACGAATTTTTTTTAATATATCCCCAGCTTAATTTCTTTTAAACTTTTAACATTTTTTATGATTACTATATATGAGAAAGTTATTTCCAAACATATCATTTTCAAGAATTGATTACAAATATCTGTATACGCATATTATTCGTACTCATTCATACGCAGGATTCTTCGCAGCACATTCTGTTCGTATCTCTCTGAGTTGAGATGAAGATAAACATATTTCAACATTATACGTAATGTAATCATAAAAGTTTTTATTCCGTACAGTTAGAACAATATTTACATAACATTTGAATATGTAATTAAAAAATCAAGAAAAAGAAAATAAAAAATCTATGACGTGCATTCATTATGCGAGTGCAATTTAGATTATTTATATATTTATCTTTCAAATATTAATAATATATAATTAATATGATAATAATATGATAATCTTAATAACAGTTAATGATACAGGCAATGAAATACGCTGCTAAACGCGAATTATTTGCAACAAAATTAAATTCAAGACGAAATTCTAGAAAATCAAGACAAATCTCTAAAATCGCTAAAAAAAAAACCTCTTATTATTATTATAAAGTGTGTGTCATTTAACTTTTATTAACAAAATTGTTTCTAACTTTTATAATTTTTATAAGTTCTCAATTTTAAATAACTGAATAAATAAACTAGTGAAAGATCAACTCTTGATAATTTTCTCACGTTTGATATTGTTAATTATAAATAATTGCAAGCGACAATATGCGTGTTCGCCCAAATATATTTAATCAGTACTGCTGTCATTGGGAGTGATTACCCCCTGAGACGCACTTACATTACCTCCGCATTTCCTGACAGAACGTTCACTCAGCGCACAACAGGGACACGTACGCAAGTAAGATGGCACATCCCATTTCACCGCGACCTATTATTTCAATGATCGTCGTGTTCTCATTACCGTGGCGCGCTGATAGAAGATCGTGGATATGACTCTTTTCAACCCCTTTATGCGGGGGGAAAGGTAAAACGGAGCGAGGGATTGAAAAGATATAACAGAGTATTATGCCCAGCGCGGCATCACTTTCGCGATCTACTCGTCGACGTAGAACGGAGACAGAAGATACCTGCCAGAGATATACCTGCGGGCGATCTACTTGTATTAAATTAACTCCATGAGCTCGCGTGTCCGGGAATGCTCGAGAGTCGAGTGCGCGGACACTAAGAATTCATTAACCGGCATCGGTTGTTACGCGCGACGACATTATTTGCGTCCGCGTCCGCAGAGATCGATATATCAGTTTTGAAGCTGATAAGAAGATTGATCCGATTGATAACAGTATCATCTGCCTAAAATAAATTTCACGGACTTGACGTGAATAGCGTATATAAGCGAAGATTTATGATGCGTGAAAAGTTATTAGGAATAAAATAATATTTATTTTCAAACAAACTCGAACAATACATGTTGCTGCACAATAATTCTCACATTTTACGTATATTTTTATTATTCATACAAAATATACCTACATTAAATATTGAACAATTTATTGCAATAAAACGATTTAATAATCGCGCAAAGCTGAGGCGATTATCTCCTAACAACAACACAGGTATTCCAAATTAATGATAAATGTACAGATTAATGATACGCGAGTATATGTGAAATGCAACGATAACAGCGTTAAGTGCATGGCTTGAGTAGATACGGCCGTAGCCGAAATTAAGCGAATTTAACGGTACCCATTTCCTCTTCATTTGCTAAAACAAATCGTACGCGCGTAAACTGATAGGAGACAGCGTCGGGAGCACTTAGCTGATGAACGCGTAACGTATACTTGCACTACGTGCACGCAAGTCTCGCGTGTCCGTCGCGCGCGATGCGCACGCTTGTTTTCCGCGTGTCGAACTGAATTTGAATAAACATACCGAGAACCCCCGCATATTTACCGGCGCCCAATCGGTGTCTTTTGTCTCATGTGCGTGTTGGCTGACCGTTCTTTTGAAACACGTGTAATCCCACGCCCGCGCGCTGTCCCTATGCGGAAAATAAATCGCGCGCGAATATACGCCTAGACGTCTCAACTATAATTAAGTACAAGCGATAATTTCAGACTAGAAAACTTGTCGTTTAACCAAAAAATAATAACTGACAAAAGCTGGCTGCAAAATAATACAATTAACCATTCAAAATTGCACGTAATTGTAATTTAATTTTTCGTACATGGAATACTCTTTTTACTAAGTGAAATAATTTCAACCAAATGTTTGATTAATATAGTCAGAAATAATTTTATATTTTTCTAAATATTTAACAAATATTATAATCAACCATTTGGTTATAATTGTTAAATATTAAAAAAAATAAAATTATTTTTAGTTAAATTAATCAAACATTTAATTAAAATTATTTCACTCAGTACTTAGTAGCTATTTTTTTTCAATGCATAACAAAGTTGAACGATGTAAATTCACTTCAATCGCAAATTTATTTCTATGTACATAATCTATGAATATCATACGTCTTAAATTCGAAAAGAATCAGATTGTTATTAATGATTTTATTTGTGCGCTCGATCGCGAATCGTTATGTAATTCGATCTCGATGAAAAAATCGATAAGATATAAGAGGGAGTAAACGCGAAGGCGTGAGATAACGCTCACACATAACTGGGGTAGCTATTCATAATGTGGTTGAACGAAGGGGTTAAACGGTGGAAGGGGTTATGCTGGTGGTACCGAACCTATCGTTAACTTTCGAAAGATCACGTGCATAGGGATAACCAAATATTATGGGCGTACACGCGCCAAGAGAAACACTCGATACCTCAATGGCAATATATACGTTTTTTCTTGTCAATAATAACCCGTGACTGCCACTACCCTACCGATGATATACCGCATTATAAATGCTATAATTGAGTACAACGGACAGCGCCGATCGTGGGATTTTTATTTAATATACAAGAGAGAGTTGTACGGGATAATTGCATCTTACTAAGTGAATTTCCGGTATCGCGAAACCTGCGATGCATTCGTTAGCATGTGAGACTTGTGGGAAAATTTTATCTCTAAGTAGAAAGCGAACGTATTGACGTATTAACTTCCCGAGATACCATAGATATTGCAATACATTATTTCATATTCACTCACATTTTAGAACTGCAAAATGTACGTAAATAATTGCAACATTTGTGACATAAAACGTTTGCACATTTCTTTTCGATAGAATCCAGAAAAAAACAATATAGTGCACGTAAAAAACGCCGTTCGATCATTATATCATAAAAAATTTATCGACTCCAATTTCTCATAGATTCGTCGATACATAGACCGGAAATATGAAGCCACATAACAATAGTAATAAAAGAACAATTCAGAAGTGTGGACATATAACTATGCTGTATCATGGGATGATAATAATGTATCATTATCGTAATCGCTTTATCAAGAAGTGAATATCACGCGCTGTTGTTATAATATTATGCCGTCGTCCAGCTGTATCATCACTCCCATGTTCACTCCCGTTATCATCTTTCATCAGTGTTCATTTTCATTTATATTGCGCATTTAGATTACGAATAATATTGGGATTACGAATAATATTGGAACTAAACATTGAAATTGCGAAAAAACAAACGAAAAATACATAAATAAATAACTAATTTACTGAATATTATTTATAATAAAGATGTAATTTCGATTGCCTTAATTACTCTTAATACAATCAATTGTTATTGAATTGTATTCGCAAAGATTTCTCTCTCCTTCGAACCATCCTTTTACTATGATTTAACGATTACACGCATATACAGTTGTATAATACAGGAAGTAAAAAATCTATAAGCTCTTAAGAAATCAATACATTCTTCGTCTTATTCTAATTCCATTAGCAAAGGGAATGACAAGGAAGTGCGCTAACTACCATATCAAATAAACGTATGTCATTAGGCACGAGTCGTTATCCATCTAACCCCGCGAACGTCTGTGACAGAAGAACGGGGTTAGAAAAATCGCTGCCGCGCCGCACAATGGCGCACTTTATCCGCGTAATTGACTCAATGGCCATTTACCAACGTGGAGAACCATCGCGGCTGTCGTCTTCATCCTCATTGGCCGATGTTACTGCGCGAACGACTGTGACTAAAGAAGCTTCCTTTAACCAGCTGACCTGCTCGGATCACCACAACACAGAGGATTGGCCACGCGGAGATTGGACAATAAGAGAAAAACAAAGATGAAGGAGGTAAAAAATAAAAAAATTCACAATATGGACGACTGCACTGTAAAGCTTTAAAGTTATTTTTAAACATTTGTCGAAGAAAGATTACGCACATTATGTGGATAATTAAGTAACAATCGTTACACACGTGATTAATTAGATGTTATTAAAAAATTGAGCGCTTAGGGTAAAAAAAATTCTTTCATTGATGCATCAAACCCTAAACTCGGGAATATTGACCGATAATGGAGTACAACTGCTGCGATTTCCCAATGATGAAAGAAGGCTGATTCGCGAGAAAAAGAAAGTAGCGACGCAGAGAAACGGAGAGCGTGGCTGAGATGGAGAAAGAAATCAGAAATGTCATGGATGAGAGAAGAGAGCAGAGCGTACGTTATTATTTTCAAATAAATGAGTCACGATTCCGACGAGAGCCGCGGGGAAGAAGCGATTCACTTGGCAAGAACGACCGCGCGATAACCCGCTATCTATATACTCGCTATCTAGCTGTACATGCTATCATACGACCGAGATTTACATACGAGGCGCGCATCGGCTAACGGGTGATTAATGAAATTCGATGCCTCAATCAATCAGCAGCGTCGCGCCTCCGAGATAACCGCGGCCAACATTCGCACATCCGGGAAGTGCGAGGAACGCGATCGCTGATTCCACGAACGTTGTTACCGAGGACTCGAACTCGGGGAAATAAATGTATTAGAACGTCGGGAACGATACGCCAGCCAGTGATTTACTCATTAATGCGTTTTCTGTGGCGCCTTGCTGATTGGTATAGTCGGAGATGAAATCCCAGCGCAATTTTACACGGGAAAAATATACAGCTCTTTAACTCTACGTTTTCCTCTTTTTTTTATCAATAATTCGAGAATTATAAAATAAAAAAATTTGATATTTGATCATAATTAATTTTTAAAAAGAAACTTAAAGGATAATTGCATCCAATCCATTAACTTAATAAAGGGCAACAGACTTATGCAACGATTCCTTTCATAAGTTTGCAGCAGAAAAATTATTCACTGTTTCTCTCCGATACTTCGGCTTCGATTTCCTTTTCTTGTCTCACCCTTTATCTTCCTTTCCGCAACGGAGAAGTAAATTCCTACTGTCTCGCGGGGGCAAACTCCTGTGTAGAAGTTTGGGAACTTTAAACTGGGGTTTATCGACTAATTTTGCCCGACCCAGGGACAGTACGGGTCTCAGGAGACAGACTTTGCACGATATCCCGTCCGATTGGACGGTCGACTAGTTTCGAACTCGGTAAACTCGAGACGAGAGAATCGCGGCGAAGTTTCGATTTCGAGTATGGCCGCGATGCACCAATTCGCCAATCGGGCGAAGAGAGGAGAATGAAGATTTCGTTAAAATCAACACGGAACCTCACTCAACCTCGACCTCGTTCTCTCTACCCCCGACTTTAATCCGGTTAAAGTAATTCGCGTTTCATTTCTGACATTATGCGAAGGATATGGCAGTTATTAATTGACTGACGATTCAGTGTACGCTTCTATTCTCTGTTCTAAAAATGCAACGCTTGAAAGCAACTCACACACGCTTGTTTAATTATATTAATGAGTTACATGAGAACCGAATCTCTCGCGAATTACGTTTATCGAAAACTGATAATGGCCCGAAAGAATGGTGCAAAATTGAACAGTCGACATGTAAATTATCGCGCGTCAGCGTAATTGTCGACGGTGATTGAAATACGTAAATACGACCGAGTATCAATATATATGCATGTGTATAAAAGCGCATTGCGAGAGGGCATCGGCCGATTGCGAAACACGTACAGTGGTCCATTTTCATGAGAACGCGGCAATTTATTTCTTTCATTAGACGGAACTGCGTACGATCGATAGTACAAAATCCGACATACATACGTACACGTTCCACGCGGCAATCTTCCTCGCCTCTTTCTCTTGTAAAACAGAAAACACATCGTGGCGACCGTTTCTTGCACTCCTGCTTACTTACGTACGAGCAAGCTCTAATCGAGACTCGCCTCGGCTATTATTACTGCATGCACGATGTGCGTAATGCTCGCGCGCGTTCATCACGCACACACCCGAGCCGCGAAGTTGATTCTCGCAACGCAAACACAGCCTCCTCGTGTTTCTGTTGTGAAAGTCGATACGATCGCCTGCCTCAACTGCGTTGCGCGCGTCGCGTTGTCTTCTCTCTGTGCTTCATCGTAAACTCAAGTAGCGAAGAGTTACAACGCTCGTTTACTGTTTTAAGAAACTCGATAGTGTTGTCATGTGACGCATAAAATCGAGATAACAAGATCAATGTTTATAGCTGAAATCAAAATGAAGAAGAAATTGTAAAAAAAGAAATTGTAAATGGATAATTATGAAAAAACGATCCGTTAAAGATCAGATGAATATAAGACTATAAGTTTTGTTTTGGAAAGCTCGTCGAATTCGTGTCGGACTGCATTTCGCATTTGCATGCAATTTCGTTGAAAGGCCGATAAAGGGGATTAACGAGTTCAACGCCGACGATGCAACGCGCAACTCTCCGTCTAGCTGCAAATACTGTCTCCCGCTTTCCCCATCGATTTGTTTTGACACTCGGTGACAATTTCAGACAAATCCATTAATCTATTGCGGCCTTTTGTGTTCCAGATACGTCCCATTACATTATCAGTGTAAAGTAGAGGCGGCGCGCGGACTGCAGTCCGAGTTACAGCGAAGTCTCGGTCCAGCTGTTGGCGTCCAATTAGCCTCGCTTGATAAGCTCAACAATACCGGCATTATTGCAGAACAACCGGCCGTTTGTACGCGCTTCGTAATACCGTGTTACATTTTGACGTTTCCATCGGCCACTCCCCTTTCGCCTTCGCATTCGTTTATTGTTGCCCCATTTCGTTTACTTCCCTGCATACAGCTTTTTACAGAGTTGCCGTTAAGCTTGCGATCCGATGTGCACCCACGTTTTATTCCGCTAAATCTCGGAGAGATTTCTTGGATTTCAACTCGCGTTCTTCTATACATACAAGTCATACAAAATTGTATCGTGAAACGTTGTGAAATCGTGATGAGATAGTAATTTTGTATACACGTGCTAAGTGTTCTTTAGAACTACGCTAATATCTGAGAAATTACGTTTATAACTTTTTTTTTTTCATTTCAAATATTACGAAAGATAGATTTAAGACGCAAAAAATAAAGGAGAAACGTGCAAATACATGGAGAAATGATGAAAATAATTTGAAATTAAAACTCAATTAAAAACAGTAAAAATGCGTGAAAAATACATGGAACGACGATAAAAATTCTTTGTTTGAAATTAAAGTATCAGAAAACAGGAATAAATTTCATCATCGTTATTTGTCTTGATGATAAAAAGATTAAAAGGAGCATTATATGCCTTTTTTTGGCATGTAATCTTTTACGTCTCTTCCGCGTATTTTGACAATACACCACGCTCGTTGTCATATATATCGGACTTTAGATTCGTAATGCGCCATGATAAAGGAAACTTGTCCGTGGCCTCATCCCCGCATCTACCCACGCATCCGCAACATCCTCTTGTGATATGAAAGCTATCAGTCATCCTGCAGAACGCGTTATCGTTGCACCGTGCGCGAAGCACTCGCAGGCCTCTGCTCTTCCTCTTTTCCTTTTTCTTTTTTTTCATGCTCGCCCTCCGGCGTCCTCGTTCCATCCCCTCCCTGCCCACTGTCCGCGTCTGTCTTTCTCCCGTATTCGCCATCGTATTACGTGTTACGCAGATACGAACCATTATTACTCTCAGGGTCGGACCGACCGTCGAACTGACATATGTAAATCGCGCGTAATGCAATACGCATCCGCGCGTGAATCTGAATAGACACGCGTAATCAATCAGCGATCGATCGCATCGCATTCGCGTCGTAAAACAATTCCCCTTCCTTTAATCGAATAATTCCGAATTTTCTATTATTAATTTATTCATCCATCTCCGAAATATATGTTTTTGATAAAAGGTATAATCGAAGATTGGAAAAAATTAAAGAAATTAATTATAATAATAAGTAGAGAATTGATAATTCTGAAAGGAGACAATTTTGAAAAAAATAATCGCATTTCGGACGAAAATTTGATAAAGCACAATAAGATAAATTTTATGTAAATCGTGCTTAATCAGTTGATTCAAATAGTTTTTATTCAAACAGAGTTAAAAGAAAAATGCATTTCACGAAAAGATTGAATTTTATTTCTGGAGAACATATTTTGTACTTTGCCGTATCCATATCTCTTCTAACAAAGTTATTTTTACTTCGAACGAACTGTGCATTCTCCAAAGCCTGAAAATGTTTTGAGATCGGGGAAAAAGAAGTAATCGAGATTACTCAGCCCAGTTATCGCTGAAAACCTGTGCGTTCTATTTCCACGGAATTGTGAGCGCATCTTTCGATCCATAGATCTGGATGGCGCGTCCGACCCTGATCGAATTCTCGCTACGCATATCAACGCGAAGTACACACATGCGTTTGCGCGCGCGCGTCCGCGAGCCAATGCGTGCACTCTCGTTATCATCTTACACACGCACGTGCGTGTAGTACGAGGCGTAGTACTACGCCCGCCGACCTTTCCCCTCAACACCGAACAACAGCCACCCTTTCCCCGCTGTAACCCGGCAGACCATCCAGTTTCCCTCCCGTTTGCCTCACCAGCCCGTTTGTCCACCGTGCTACACGTGGTCCCCACCCGTACGATCTGTTTTATCGTCGTCACGTGGTCTCCTCCTCCCTTTCACCTCCCTCCCTTCCCACTTATCTGACGTCACGCGGTCACTAACCATATTATGTTCGCGGCACTGACCTTAGCCCGCCGCAAAGACTACTTTTACAACCTTTCTCCAACCTTCGACAAATACTCGATTTTGGTTTTGCAAAACGGTAAACGCCGTTTACCGTTAAGCGCTACCGATTAAATGGCGGAAATAATAATATCGATATATCGTCGTGATCGCCGGGGAATGGCTATCAGATATATCGCATGATGTGATACCAACGATTAAATTAAAATTGAGAAACTGAGAGCAAGAGTTAAATTCAAAAAAAAAAAATCTCGAACTCCTGGATTCTATCGAGCGATATATTTCCATCCTTATCAGAAATTGTAAATATTTTATACTTAAAAATATCATTTAAATTATAAGATAGAAAAAAATTTTTTCTATATCTCATCTTAATGCCAGGTATTTCAGTATGATATCTCTTTCCATTTTTATCCTAGTTTCTCAATTTTACACACGTTATTAAATCAAAGTTTAATTTAAAAGAGCGTATGAGACAGCAAATTGAAACAAAGTAATTAATTAATTCATTAAGTTGATATTCAGAGAATCGTTACATTAACCCGACAGGTCGAAGACTAACCGTGTTAGTAAACAATTAATCAGCTAAATCGATATATACACTGCATGCTGCTAAACTTAACCAATTTGAAGTGTATCGATTGGACAAATTAATTAATTATTCCGAAAACTTTCGCGGAAAGGGCTTCACCTTAAGGCGGACAGCAAGAACCGACTTGTCCTCGAGCGTTGCCAATGTTTCAAAGACATCCTTGCACGAACGGATTAAAGTGTCATTAGGCTCATTAAATTGTATTCAGTGTCGGATTCGGGGAAGACGTAATTCCATGTCTAACGATCATGAAGTGGTATTCTAGTCTCATCGAGCGACAGTGATTAAAGCGGCTTCTAATTACCTCTCCTTTTATTCCGCGGGCTCGTATTGAAAATGTCGCAACTTAATTTCATTATTTTATGGCATTTATGTAAACGCGAGATTGAAGCATCTATTCGTTCTGACGATGTCAAAGTACATGCAACGTCTTATGTCGACAGAAGGGAGTAGCAATCGCAGAAGAGGAACACGACGACAAAAATTAGAGGGTAGCCAAGATGATCATAAAACGGAGGGTTTCGACGTCATAAATCTTTCGATGGCTATCGATAACCACACGTTAAATGAATTTATGCGGTCCGTATATACACGAGCGGTAGCCATCGCCACTATCATCGTCTATATTGCATCGCCTCACTACGTTCATCATCATAACCGAATAAATATAGGAAAGGAGCGTAATGAATTATGCATTTTATGGTTTATAAATTTGCCGGCGACGAAAAAATGATTTGATCAAAGATTACGACATTTATTAACATCGTATGTTTTTTTCTATACATTTTGCACAATACATAACATCGTTAAAAAAAAACAAGACAAAGCTCGAGGTAACAATTTTACGCCTCTTTAGGGGAAAATAGTATATTTCATTTTGCATGTAGGAAAATTTATGCAGTCAATTACGCAGCTCGGCTGCACGTACAGTAAACCTCGGTACACTGTGTATCAATTTCATACGATATTTTGCCACAGGACGATCCGAGATCCGTGGTACTGTTGACGCGGTTATACTCCACTTCTCCCTCGTCTTATTCGCGCGCGCGATCGCAATACTGACAAACCCGTTCTATAATAAAATAATAAAAGACCTTCTTCACGCAGAAAGCAAAAGGACGATAAACATGCGGTACGTGTGTGCACACACAGACATCGTGTAGTATATGAGATTATACAAGGTGTGTTTTAAAGAATTACCATTTCTCTCAGATAACAATCGTTTCTGATAATTTCTCACTTAACATTATCCATAAATAGAAAATAAATTTTATAAGTGTGTTAAAGTGTACGTCACACTTTAAATAAATTTTAATTTATTTTGTAAAATCGTTTTAATTAAAAATGACAAATTTCATGTCATTTTTATTGTGGATACACAGGGAACTATTACCTGCAACATTTTGCAAAAAAGAAGTTTCAACGCCGAGTTTACGTGAAGCTGTGCCTGATTAAAGACATGAAATTCAAACAATAAGCTAGAAAACTAGAAGGTGCTTACAAATTAGAAAATATCTTAATCATATTTTTAAACAGTGATCGAACACCCTCTGTATCATGCGAGAATACTTCTCCCTTTGTATCATACGAGAATACTTTCTATCGACTCACCCTATATAAGACATGAGATACGTGCATCAGTGGAAAAAGGACGAGCGTAGTTGAACGCAAGAGGCAGGAGAAAAAAAAAACAGAGGAACTCTACAGTGAGTCAGAAGCAGCGAGCAAAAGAAAAATCGAAGAGGTAAAAAGGCAGAAGTAACGGCCGAGGGGTCGAAGCACACGTGGTTGAACACGTGTCCATGTGGAAAGAGCATACAGCACGCGATAAGTTCGCTTCTACCATCTCGGACGATTCTCGCGTTCGATTAGTCTCACAATCAATGCATCTTGATCATCGTGACAACTCTGAACGCTAAAGTTTTAATGATTACATGGTCCAAGATTCATCCTGCATTTCAAATATCTTATAAATTCTTTAGCGCTTGAACTAATGTAATATGAATATTAAGGGTAAGGTCGTGAGACATATCGATTATTGCGATTAATAGTTAATCGCAAAAAAAAAATATAAATTGAATATTTAGTATAAAGAGCAACAGCAAGCAGTTAAATTGAAAATGTAGGAATACGAACGATTACGAAACGAAGGACCGTCAGGAAATTTTCATTGAAATTTTATAATCGTTATAAAAAGATATCTTCTGATAAAATTATAGTTGCACGAGACACGAAAAGACACGGTCAACAATCTTGAAATTAATTTAGTAAATAAAATTTAAGAATTCTGCCATAATTCCGTTAGTTAACGACCACGTATCCTACGATCAATAACTATATTTCAGATTGACAGCGCGCATAATTATTACCGCAATTCTGTACTTAATATGGTTCATTAAGAAGGTATAAAACTTGCGGCAGATCGGTCAGGAAATACGAATGGTCATCATCAATAATAAAAACGATGGAGAGGACGATAAATGCATATGCAACGTAAGGTGCATTGGACACGCGATTATGCCCGCTTGCATTATAAATACCGGTAGCGCGACGGATTTACATTAGCAAACACAGATATCACGATTACATCTCCATCATGCAACCCGCTGGGATGCGCGGCTCGCCGTAATACGTTTGCCATAATGAACGAAGTAATCCTATAGACGGAGAAACGCGAGTTCAAGAGCACCCTCGTTTGTGCTCGAAACCAAGCGTTGAGACATTCCTTCACTCCCTTTATCTTACGAAAGATATCATACTCGCACAGCCTCTAAAGCCTGAGGAATTTAATCACTTGTGACATCCATGTGAGAGATTCATTTATAATAAATCCCTTAAAAATGATGACTTAAAAGTATCTCATTTCTTATCAAAATCTTACTTTTAATTAAATTCTTTATGTATGACTGGTTTTATATCATTCCTCCATACAAATATATCATATTGCGATTATCATATTGTGACATTAATGAGAATCGTGGTTCTCCTCATTAAGCCGCGTTAGCGTGACCAAACATTCGTATAAAACATTCGCACCTAGTCATCTAGTCTAGTCATTAAGAGGTATTCGATGCGACCCTTTCGTCAGTGGCTATGTCCAATCCAATCAAGGCTGACCACACTTACACCTGGACAAGCGAGTCAGAAACAATCACCTGTTCTCCCCGTAACCCCGGAACGTCTCGAATTTCCGATTGCGAAACCGACACGTTCAAATACTCACCCCGGGGGGTGCAGAACCACAGTAGTCAAGGAGACACGTAGACGGAGAGAGAGATGGTATCGCCGTGGTTGAATCGGCCAGATCGTACCGGATCGGTCCTCAACTAGTAGGTAGCTCCGAGGATCTAACCCCGGATCAAGTAGCAGAGACCAATCAACGGATTTCTACCGAGCTGTCGCGCACGGCTGGCGATCCACTATCTCGATTATAACGCATGCTGCAAGGGTCCTCGCGCATTTGCACAATCATACCTCACCTCACCTCACCCCCCCCCTCTCTCTCTCTCTCTCTCTCTCTCTCTCTCTCTCTTTCTCTTTATTTATCTCTCTTTCTCCCTTTATCTTTCCTGTATTGCTCGTTCCCGCTCGGTGCTCTGTCTCTCATTCTCTGAAACACGTATTCACGTATTCACGCGTACGTGAGCGTGCGGTGTACGGTTGTAGGTAACCCGGTCCGATAATTGCCGGTACATCCAGAGATCCAGATGCTCCCCAATCGAACCGTAGTCCACCTCACCCTCTTCCTCTTCCATCTCCTCCTGCATCAAACCGCGGCTGTTCCTCTTGCGGAGAGAGAGAAACCTATAGTACTATAGAGATGCGTGCGTGTATGCGTGCAGATCCGTGACCGTGTTGAGAACGGCCGGTTAGTTCCTGACCATACGCATGGCAGCACCGTTTAATTGGCACTGGACACAATGGATTATGGAACGCCGCACCGCCCCCGTATCATACCCTCGTCGCCGTCGCTGTCGCCGTCGCTCCCGCACTTCATGTCAAAACCATTTCGCTCGTTTTATGCCGGAGAACATGCTGGTCAGTCAGACGAGATGAGTAAGAGATGAACCGTGGTGGACCACGGAGGATCCGATCGCATTTTCGGGATATTGCACACTGGATCGCCAAGACTCCCCTGGGACGAAGTAACAGTGGCGACGACAGTAACGTAAACGAAGAAATCTCCTTCTTTCGCTCTAGCGGAAATCATTCGATCATATCCGATTCGACGAGGAATTAATTCGACTGACACGTGCAAATGAAAATGATATTGATGCACTGATGCTTCTCTTTGCTTTGTGCGTTTGATATTATGGGTCATCGAATTATTATCAAAATGCATATAATACAGCACAATTATCAAAATATTTCCCAAAAGATATCACCCCTCGAATAATTAATTATAATTTCTCGTCGTATATTCTCCATTAATTGATATTGCAATTAGTTGCGGTAAAACATTTTTCAGTTCATCTCTAAAGACCGTGATAAAACTTTCAAAGAACAAAGTGATAAAGTTTTGCGATTTCTTCCTTTATTTTTCTCTATTGCTTATCAGTCGGAGGATATCTGATTACACAAGTCTATGCTTATATTTTATGAAGAAAACATTACGATTTAACATCAAGATGATCTTATGTTTCTCCGCAAAACTCAAAACAACGAAAAAAACGGATTGTCCGTGACAATTCGCAATTAGGAGAAATACCTACTCTGAATTTTATGACGATACCTCTCTCTTCCTCCTCGCGGACGTGCATTGCGATAATAATGACGATAATAAAAGTGGACCTCACTTTTTTGCGATTCAGCAACCGTGAACTCGTGCAGCCATAATCACAAAACGAACGAAAAAGAGAAAGAAATAATAAGAAGTGACGGTGCAACCGAGCAATATTTGTGGCAGCATAGATAAATTATTACAGTTAGGAATTCCGTCTAATAAAACGTGTCTCGGTACCGATATTCTCCCTGGTAATGTGGCAATAACAGACAAGCGAGAGTAGAGAGAAAAAAAGAACAAGAGAGAACGAAAGAAAAGAGGTAAATATATATTTTTCTTTGCGTTCACTGCGCTCTAGAGGGAAAGGGAAAAAGCGCTACGATGTACATATGATTATAAAAGTAGATTTTTTTATATATAGATATAATGCACACAGAAAATCAAAAGCAATATGTAATAGAAAGAAAAGTACAAAATAAAA
>NW_017259334.1:1342220-1366092 GCF_001594045.1 Atta colombica | reverse complement strand
AAAGAAATCCATTATTTTTCCATTCAATTTCATGCAAAAATAATGGATTTCTTTTTATTACACCTAATATATATATATACATATCACAAATTAAAAAATCATAAATAAATATTAATAATCATAAAACAAAACAAAGAGATAAATAGAAAATAAAAATGATGCGACATATACAAGTTCGCACAAAAGTTATGATAAAATAATAATACTTTCTGTAAATTATTTTAAATATTATAAGTGGTAATATAATTTAATTCAATAACATTGTAGATATTATTTCCTCCATCGATTAAATGTCTTAACTCACGACGCACTTATAAAACTGATCAATCTATCCGCTGGATATAACTAATCGTATGTGAAGATTCGTGTACAGTGAGACCGTGTTTATTTACGCTTCCGTCTAGTCCTTCGTTGTTGTTCCGTGTGACGGTAGATAAAACAGAAATATTCTGATCCGACTTTGAAACGTCGGTAAACAAATGCCCAGACCAGAGAATAGCAATGGGCATCTAGCTTCGAGAAAATTGACAACCAGCACAAATAAAGTAGTCCAATATCTCATCAAAATCTATGCAGAGGTACAGATATATACAGAAAAAGTTCAGACAAAAAGAGCTTTGACCAAAGGTAGAAAAAAAGAGGGTCTGCAGGGCAGTATAAGCAGTCGAATGTCACCTCTCAATACAGAACATACGAAGCACGTCCACAGTACCATCACAGAGAGAGAGAGAGAGAGAGAGGGGGGGGGAGAGAAGAGAGAAAGAGAGAGAAAAGAGTTTGCGCTCAACCGAGGCCGGCCAATCTAGATGCGCGAGCTACATTTCCAATTTCAGCGACGGCCGAGTACACACGGGTGGAATATTGCCAATTTGGCGTGCAACTGTTTTGTCTGGGTCCGCGGGTAGGAATAGTGCCTACGGTGGTACGGGGTCGTATTTTTGCGACCCGCGTTTACCACGGCAACTATTACGATAAGCTACGCCGCTCGAATTGGACGTCTGAATTACTGTTGTACACGTGAGCCTCGTGACAAATCGTATATGTCACGTATTCCATCTGCGTGAGTTATTTTATGAACGCGATGTTAATAAACGTTCTATGATTTCAGCTTAAAATTCATTTGATGATGTATTTTGTGTGAATAATTTATAGTTTCGTTCTCTCAACAAGTACGAAGATAAAAAGATACGATGATAAAAGAAGTGCAAACTTGTGTAGATTTAAAGTTCAATTCCTATACGGGATACTAGAAAAAGAATGATATTTATCAATCAATCTGACTTTAAGGTCGCAAGTAAAGCGCAGGACACCTTACTAGCACTAAGAACTAAAGGCACCTACTAAGATAAATTTCAGGATCGTGACCTTTGCTTTCACAGATAACGGCGCACCATAATTCTACTAGAGTTTATCGTCCCGTCTTATTTTCTCTCAATATGATATTTCGGAAGCTCATCGTCGCAGTCGCTCAATCCTGTTTCTCAAGTCGCGCCATTGGACAGGCAGTAAGAGTCTTGAATTTATCGTTCGACCATACCGACACCGCGACGCGTCGAAGGGATGGACAGAGAGTGCCTTTTCAGAAAGGGGAGAATCGCGCAGTGAAAGAGAGAGAGAAAGAGAGAGAGAGAGAGAGAGAGAGAGAGAGAGAGAGAACGCAAGAAAGAAGGCAAAGCGGAAGGAAAATAATAAAAACGGACAGTTGCAGTTAGGGCACAGTAGACTGACCCTCGACAATCGTCCTCGGCTATATTTTGAGAGTCTCATTACGCGCGATTCCCAGATCGCGCTTTTCCCTTATTTCCCGCTTTTTTCTCTTTCTCTTATCCGCTTTTCTATGTCCTCCCTACCACCTAACGTAGCAGCGGCGATCCGTCCATAAAACTTGACCTTTTCCTAACTGCCTCCATGCTGGTCCCTCGTTACCAGACGCGAGACACGAATTCTGGCGAAGAAAGGGATAAGACAAATCAGGTTCCAGGGGTAAGGAAATCGGGAGCGCGCTCGAATGACCTCAGACTCCAGTTGAGATTTCTTATCATGATGAAGCGTCTCCTACTGTCGTTTACACTTTTCAAGAAAGAAAGAAGAAACGTTACTACGTTGCAGACAAGTGATAAAAGTTAATACATTCTAGATAACGAGTCGATGGATGATTTTCAATGATCGTTGTGAAAAATTTTTTCATTAAAATGACATTAAAAATAATCAAATCTAATTTTTCAATGTGGCTAAAGAGAATTTCTTCAAAAATACTAAATTAATCATTTTTATTGAAAAAAAAAATGCTACAAAACTGATTATTTATAATTATAGCTTTAATATTAATTAAATAATCATTATTAGCTGATTTAAATAATTAGCATAATTATATACAGAGTAAAAACGCAGCGATTCCAACTGTAAATTTTTTTGTGAAAGTTTCTTGTATTTAAAGATCTAGATGCATCCTGTCCCGGTCGAGACAAGGCATAATTTAACGCGCCCATTGGGCAGGGGTGGACAGTACATAACTCCAGCTCCGTTCCATGATTCTCGTTCTATTCGGGAGACTTGGCGCCCTTCTCACTTATTCCTCATCACCCCATTCGACCCTCGCGCCCATCTTTCTCCCTTTTCTCTCTTTCTGCTGTCTCCTCCCTCCCTCTCGTCGTTCCCCCCTCGCTCTCGTAATATCGTACGGTCAGACTACGCCATACAATGCGTCGCATTCAATTCTACACCCAGGCCTGTGTAGGATCCTCCCGGGGTTGTACGGTTGAAAAGAAAACAAGAAGGAGGGAGTGATGAGAGATAGACTTATCGGAGAAGAGCGAAACGGAAAAGGAGAACGCTCTATAGGGACACTCTCATGTGTCATTTAACTGAAATACCTCCGATGCGCCGAATTGATTTACAACCGGATGTTCGCGGCCAAAAATGCACGGTGTTGTGTGGTCCTATGCGTGTGTGGGTGGCTGGGTCAGTCGGTGCCGATCCACGAAATAGTAAATGGTGCCGAGAGTTCTGTAGCCCAGCGAAGAATTGTGAGCGTCGCGTGGCGAAATTTATTTATTGCCGAGACCGCCAGAGCCAGTCGCACGAGGCAGAAAGGGTCGCGATAAATACGGCGCGGAGGATCAATGATCGATATCGCGCGTCGGCGAAGCGTTTAATACCTCGTGTAAAGTAGATCGCGATCATGTACAAGTTGTTTAACGATCGCTTACAAATTGGCGATTTATCATCGCCTTCAAATCTCTGTTTTTAATGTTAATGTCAAAATTGATGAATGAAAAATTTTCTTTTCATATCAATAAATTAAATTGTTATTCTATTAAACGTAGAATACGCGGTATGTAATTTTACGTACAACTGAGCGAGATCATTCAATGATCATTAAGAGATACAATCTGTCATGCTAAAAGCTAAAACAAGCAGTGCAAATTTTAAAAATTTTGTGTCGTATATGTTAGTTTTAAACATCCTGGTGATCAGGATTATAACAGCATAATAAATGATTTCAATTTTTAAGCAGTTATTTTGTGTTATTTTGTGTTATATATTTTATTTAAATATATAAAAACACACAATTAGATTACATATTCCATATTTCAAGATTAAATTTGATAGTGTTTATTCTCTTTCTTTTTAAGTTAATAATTAGGTTATTTGTGTTTATATAAAAGTCTAAATTATATAAATATTTTATTATTAAATAAAAGTGTGAAAAACTTGTGTTATATTAAGAATGGAATATTTCCCTGTGTAAAATTTATACATCATCCAAAATAATAACATTTTAGAGTTAAAACAATTTTTTTCATGGTAAAGAAAATAAAAATGTCACTAAGTAAATTTTACTGAAGTGATCGTTACAATTCAAATACAATACGTTTCGTTTTAGTCCTGACAAAATGGATAATTAAATATCCAAACTATGTACCCAAACTATGTTACACTTAGTATATGTCTACGACCGAATTTGACGTCATAATCAATTATTAATGCTTCGCGCCAGAGGCTATTTGCTTTCAACCCGAACTTCCATGACGTGTAGCAAGTCTATATGTATGCATGTGCAAGCGCGAGTCTCGTGCTTATTAAAGCAGCAAAACGTAAGGATGAACAGATACATAGCACGAGTAATGTAATGCGATATATTGGCATGCGTGAACATCCGTGACAGCTGGTTACATTCGTTATCTGACTCGCATCATGTCATAAGAGGAAGAAGAAACGAGAGGCAATATCTGATAACAATCGCGATTGTATTTCTCTGATATAACCAATCTCGAGCATTTGATCAAGAGATTAAATAATTACAACATAATAGAAGAGCTAAAGGAAGGCATTTACAAAATTGGCGTTCAGTTTTTTTAGAAGCTGAATCAATTATGTCGAAATTCTCAAGGTAAAATACTAAATTCGAGGAGACGAAATATATAGCGGCTTTATTACTAATCTCAGAGATTACGTGTCTATATTTCTGAAAGAATGTCCAATCAGTGTTGCAATTAAAACTACATACTAAGATATTGCATGATCATCATGAAAGTGGTATTTAAAACACAGATTCTTTAATTTACGAATGAATGTGCAGGCTACGGCGTATAATCCTACACAATTAGTAGACGCGTTTCCGTGAACTTCAAAAGCAGCAATCACGTGGAGTGGTATATAGGTATATCGATCAATCGTCAAATTGAAATTACTACCTAGTCCGATGAAGATTCAAATGTTCAAACCGTGACTAGCAGCTAATAGTAGCAGCGGCGGAAAACTTTTATAACTACTGATACATATTGTACATCAGAATTACAAATTGATTAATCTTTGAAAATTTTTATCGGAATCTATTATTTATTTAAGAGAACGAGAACGAGAAATGCTATTCTAGGCTACTGGCAGATAGCTGTTTCACATTAGTCCTTTGAAGGGCGAACACCATTCATTACCACAATACTGCATCTCCAATACTGCAACCGTGCAACACGTTGCTTTCCACTGAACTGTAGACTTGTATTAGGGAATGGTAGAACGCAGATGACAGTAGAGCTCGGTTGATGATAATTATCTTGAATGGAAAGCGCGATCGATCAATCTCTGTAAATTGCATGCGAGTTGCCTCTCTCTCTCTCTCTCTCTCTCTCTCTCTCTCTCTCTCTCTCTCTCTCTCCTCCCCTCCCCTCCCCCTCTCTCTATGTTTGTCTCGAATCTACACTCTCTTACACTTAGCTATCATCTCAGATCAACTTAAGTTGCGTAATATTTTTATCTTTTCACGTCGAAGATGCAATTCATCCCAAATAGCAATGCTCCGATTGTACTCCCACGGATTGTACTCCCAGGGATTAAAGATCGTAGCATTGTTATTCATCACAAGCGATATACGCAACAAGCTATCGATACGTAATTGCATTATAGAAGAGCAGAGATCTTCTGCTAACAACGCTAATAATAGTAATCTCAACCATAATGGATCTGACAACAATGTAATCGTGGACAAACGCGACGAACTCTAAGATTCATTAACAATCTGTATTTTATGAGGGCACAGACATTTTTACAACATATCTTCTTTCATTTTTTAAATCATGCGACTACGATTCCGTTCTAGATAGATATTACGCGTATGTTACATGTGTCATGCTATATGTCGCACGGCGCATTGATTTGTGGAATGCACATTGGAGAATACGTGCGCGCGCGTATGAGAGAGAGAGAGAGAGAGAGAGAGAAAGGGAGAGGGAGAACGTAGACAGACAAGCACCTGTAGCAGCTTCCTAGGCTATAATTATCTTGAGTAGCCAGGATCAATCAAGCGTATTTGGAAATTGCATGGAATTGATTAATACTGATGTCACGCTACTACATCTCAGGTGTAATCGTCTGTACAAGTAAGTTTGCTTAAATCAAATTCGAGCTTGATAAACTCATTTGGAGTCATGCTTATTTCTTATTTGAACATTAAACATTCAGGTGATATCATTAAGACATGAAAAATTAGAGAAAAATTGGCCATTTATGGTTTATCTTCATCCTCTTAATTCTGGTATGAGATATATACGTTGAATGCGATATGTGCAAAGGTACACATAAAATGTAGCGTAACAGTGAACAAGAAACACGAGTTCGCATGACTCAGGGTTTATCGTAAGCAGCGTTGTTATCACAGCGGACCGTAGCATTTGCTCCGTAATGTACAACCTGCTGTGTATTCAGGTTTAGGCTGGATCGAAGCGCACATAACACTATGTTGCATTAACTGCAAGCGCGCGATTATCATCTGCGTAGACTACAATGTTACTGCTTGGACGCGATAAATTGATCTTGATACCCTCGCGACGTACTGGCCGGGCTATCTGTTTATTCCCGACCAACCGCATCCAGAAGCTACTACTGCGTCATTTATGGAAGCATCGAGAAAAATATATAATGAAAATGTTCTCATCGAATTTGAAAAAATATTTGTTTTGAACGTCTAACCGATACAATCCTGTAACGTTGAAATAACATCGTCGTCCATTCTCGCGCCATGTAAATGTCAGAACGTACTGTCGTACATTCGGTCGATACCGTAATAGGTCGACGCGAAATACGCAAACTGTATATCAAAATTAAAGAAAATGATACGATAACTAGCGTTGCACTAGTCAAATAATTATTATAACGGGTCGTACTGCAACGCGCAGTAACGTGATAGAATTTACGCGCAACGAAGGGTTTCCATGATAAAGTTGGAAATTACTGTTGTATCAGTACACGTTGTTAATAAAATTATGCGATTATGATATGCGATAATGATATAGTCGCATAATTTTATTAATAGAATAGATACATACATTATGAGTTGTTATTCTTGTATATAAAAAGAAGAGTTTTCTTTAGAAAATATCATTCTCATAAAAGATATTATCTTCTCGAAAAATTAAAAAACGACACAAATGTTGACTAAGTAAATTTACTTATGATAATTGATAATCTTTATCTAATATCTTTATCTAATTCAATTATAGTAATAACTCACATTTTTCTAGTTATGCTTTTAGTTAGAAATAAAGGATATATCATTTAATATTTACTTATATGTAAAATAATTTGTTACTTAAAATTTTATTTTAGACAATTTACAAAATTCTTATAGATGATAATTTCTTGTCAAACGATTCTACTATACGAAAATTAAATAACTTAATAAAAAAATATAATAAACGCAAAATTCTGCGTTTTATGCCCAAAAATTGTTATTGTATAAGAGAGAGAGTATCTAATTTAATATAATATATAATACATACTATCAATAATCTTATTCGATTTACTTACTTCTTGGGTAATAATTTTCTTCCAGGTAAAAAATATGATAAATGCAAAATTACACTTTTTGTACCTAAAGGTCTAAATATAGCTGCGGTCATACACAGACTCGCAATATCTACCACGCGTCATATGCACGCGGTGCATCGCGTGCGAAGCTGCTGCGACGCAGAATTCACGTTACACGAGGTTACCGCCGCTCCTTTTAATCTCTTTCCATTATCAGCGATTAGATAGAGTAAACGCGCATCTCGCGCTGCCAGTTCTATGAGCAGGATACGCCGGCCGTTACGCGAAGCATTTAAAACACCGGGACGGCGATAAAATTGCAAACGTAGCCACGCTGTGCGCTAGATTCGCATCCGCGTCAAAATATGTGTGTGTGTGTGTGTGTGTGTGTGTGTGTGTGTGTGTGTGTGTGTGTGTGTGTGTGTGTGTGTGTGCGTGCGGACCGTGTATCAGAAGAGGGCGAGGAGTTTATGATATTGGTCGCGGTCGCATTACCGGGCGGTAATTATATAATTATTTCGTGCCGCTTTAGTCACACGTGCGTTGAAAATTGCGAGCAAGCATATTGCACCAAATTTATTACATTAATTTTGCCACTGCTTTAATTTTACCCGCTACCATTTTCTCATTCGTGAAAAACTTCCACAAAGCTCGATTTGACCAGTCATGTTGCTGTTAAGTGCGTATTTGGCATGGTAAAATCTTTCTCCACTGATAGAGACAATGCTTTCATAGAACAAGCAAATAAAGAATATATGTACTATTGTTCTGCCATATTAACAACTCTCATTTGGGCAAACAGCGCGCGAACCCTCTTTCACTCAATTTCTTTTCGTTATCACCGATCGCTTAAGCGCATGACGTGTTTCCAGCTCCCGCTGCCGGAAGCACCATCCATTAAGAGCACTGTGTTTAATCAGAACTCTAAAGTTTCTCGCCGACTCTCGTCGGCACGGCATAATTGGTCGCTCGCCGAGCGAGTATTTGCGTGGCGCTTTTGACTAAACTCGCGGAAATAAAAAAAAAAGAAAGAGAGGCGAGTGCACGAAGAAGAATGAAGGATAGACGGAGGAAGAAAACGACAGGAAGCGAGAGGGAGATACCGAGTACGACTGTATCGCCGCCCTCCCTGAAAAAGAATAGAAGGTAGGAGAGGCTCAAGGGGGTTACGTCCAGAGTAAACATGTCAAGCACAGTGCCACCCATTAATTAGAACCCTCCCACTTCCCCGCTCCTCCCGTTTACGTTCCTCCAACTCTTCGCGAGAGGAAACACGATGAACAGCGGGGAATACATACGCCTCTCTTCCTTCAACCCCTCTCATCCCTATCAACCTTTCGCGGATGTATCGTGCCAAAATCTATCGAGCCAAGAGCCGCCTCCGTGACGAATCAGGGTGGGTAACATGATGCCAACTCTTCTCTCGCTTGCTGATCGCACGACAAAGAGTTTAATTAATAGCGCCGCTTTCCAGCCCTCGTTCTAGAGTAGACAGAACCGTATAGGACTTATACACCGAGACATTTGTATTTATTCTCGAACGTTTCCCGCGAAGTGATTTGATTTATGGCATGCGCATGTCATTCGTGGAGGGTTTATAAATTTTCAGAGTCAGCCTGTTATGAAAACGCATCATGTATCTCCGAAATGGAATCGGCGCAATTCAAAATGCTCAACAAATTTATTGTATATGAATGTGTGGAGAGAGAGAGAGAGAGAGAGAGAGAGAGAGAGAGAGAGATAAACATATTCTTATAAAAAGTTATCTTATAAAATTAATGTTTTTTTAGCAACACGAGTAATCAGATTTGCAAGTGTTCAAAAAAAATTTAATTTTATAAGCCAACATTTGTATAAAAATATTTTTATTCCTTTACAAATTCATACAATTACAATAGATTTTTTATCATTACATTTTAGTATTTACATTTAGTGTATTCGTGTTTCGAATATGTATAAATTTTAATTATTCGACATAATGTACTTCACAATTTCCTTTATATATAATAGAAATGACTAACTTACAAATCACAAAATCGAAATCATATAAAGATCTCGTTTATCAACAAGACTCATTCAAGGAACCATCCATTCTAGAGTACCTTCGGTATTCTGAGATCGAGTACTTTAGTAAAGCGGCTTCCCACGCCTCACCTGTCTGCCTAACAGATCCATATCTCTCAACTGCGATTGAAGCGTACTCGAAACCGCATACGAAACGAATCGATACCGAACATCCTCGAAATACGACCGAATATTCGCTGAGACAACGAGCGGGAGAAATGTATAAAAGAGTGGAGCATGTGAATACGGTACAAAAGGTCGGACAATCAAAGGACTCGTGCTCGTAGAAAGCGACACAAAAAGCGAAAGGTCGATAAGTCGTGACGGATTGGGCGCTTTCGACGAGAACGGGAGAGAGAGAGAGAGAGAGACAGAGAGAGAGAGAGAGAGAAGAGGAGAAGGGGGTCGCCAGCCAGGACGACAATATTAGTCGTTCATTATTTCTTGAGCACGTAATTACGCTACCACGAAAGGCCTCTCGTGAAGGCACGCGACCAATGCGACATATGGCGGGCGATGTGTGCATGCGCGAGGATCTCTCATTTCGGCAGTCTCGAATCTGACTCGTGTGACAAGTCGAAAATTGACATGCAATTAAAGATCGGCGGCATTCTTCATTATATACGCACTTTTAGTATAATGGGAGAAAAAATTTCAGACTTCTGTAAGGCTGCAATCATTATGAATGTCCGATACAATAAATACTATTATTTAACAGCAAGCACATAATGCATACATATATGACTTCCTTATATGTGCATGTATACTTCTCAATTTCACGATTTGGACAATTATACATAAAATTGTCAGTAATTATTTAATCGACCAGACACAATGAGCGTTTATTTGATCGATGAAAAGCATTGGGTTAATGTAATAATTACAAAATCCAATGTATCCGCAGGATTGCACCTGAATTTCATGCGGCGACAATCAAATATAAACGCTCCCCTGATAGACGTGTTTCCATTTGTAATGCAATTAGCGGCGCCAGTACAATTCGCTTAAGTTTCCAGTACGATCATCACGCGGGTAAAGTGAATTAAGACAGACAGAACCAAGAGGAGCTTCCGTACAACGTGAAACTGTGCGCGCGTTAGCGGACGTGTCAAATTAGGTGGCAATGAAGAAGTTGGCCGTAGGAACGGCGGGCATCGCGTAATTTAAGAATAATACGCCTCTGCTCATCGCAGGTTAATGCCCGGGATGCGAAACAGGCGGAACGATAAAATCCTTTGTGCCGTGACGAGAAACACCAGCGCTGGTTGACGTTGAATCGTGGATAAGATTAGGACGCGAGACACGGAAAATGAGACGAAGAGAGGAGAGCGAGGGGAATCGAAGAAGACTCCACGGGTTTTGTTTTGAGTTTAACGGCCCCCGACGCGGAATAAACTCCTTGGAAGGAAACCCTTTGGACCCCTGAAGCGTCACGACGCAGAATGAGCCGTCATTGGTGTCTTCATTACTTTAATGGAGTGCGAGCGCTATACGCCGGAAGGCGTATAAGGCTGAGAGGGTGGACGAAGAAGGCGGCATCACCTCGAAGGATGTTATGAAATCGGCAGGATAATAATCTCGTCGGATGGAACCGGGGTGATTCGACGAAAATACTAATAATGGAAGAGCGGTACTCAACAGTGCCTTTTCTTCCAGGAAAATTCTTACGACTCGAGTGTTTTTCGCAAGAACTTAATAACGACGTAAAGTGATATTACTTCGATGGGAACGGAAAATAAGAATGGATCATTGCGAAACAATGAAACAAAATTATATTTTTAAATTAAATTATATTTTTATTTTACTTGTTAGAGTATCTTATGTGAAACATATACCTAACGTGAGACAATTTTATATTATACACGGAGAAAATTTTATACTTAAAATTATTATAATATTAGTAGAAGCTGAGAACTATCATGACAAGTTTAAATGCTATAGCTATTTTTTTAAAAACAATAATGCAATATAATTTTTACTTTTCCTTAGTAAAAATTTTTTATTACAAAATCAAAACTTGTTGAATAAAAATTGGTATTGTAAAGATAAGTAAAAAAATATATAGCAAATTTTGTTTGCGTACTAAAAATTAACTAAAAATTAACTGTTTTCATGTTTAGTCATTAGAATATGGCACTGACTTAAGCGCTGACTTTTAACAAAAATTACTTCATTTATGTGATAAAAATTAGTATTACCATAGTAAAAATTATGTCGAAATCATCATTTTTATGTTGTGATCATGGAAAATACAATACAAAAGACATAGTAAAGTGTAATTTGAAATTGTATTAAAACTTAATATAAAATTTTCTCCGTGTAGCGTGAAATGCTTAGTTCTTTAAAAGAAATCTCATACATATATTCAATACACGTAAACATATTTACTTCAATATTTCCGCGCAAACCCTGCCTACAACTTTACTACGATCGATGATTCTCGCGCAATCTCTTCCTTTACAGTTATTAAATCACATGAAATTCTTTGACGCGCACATATACTGTACGTATCTCAAGAGGATCGAAGGAGTCGAAGAAATTCAATTCGGAGCAAGGAAGAAAAGGAAAATCCCGACTCGACGCGCGGCATGGAAACGGAAATACATGAGCTTCCGGTCGACGGCCCGCGCTCTTCGGAATACCAATACGAATATCTGTCGGTGACATATTGCTAGCATCGCCGTTGCGCTGGAAAACGGAGCGAAGCATGGCTTCTCGTGCTCTCTTCCCTCTTCAACATTCGTGCCATCTCCTCCGTTCCTCGACACGGAGGCCCGATTCTCATTCCGTTCTCTCTATCTATCGCCACCCCTTCGCGAACTGCCATTTCACTGACAGCCTCTTCTGCGAAAATCGTCTCCATTCGGATTCAAATGAGGCCTCGTTCACACCATGCTACGCGTCATATACCCCTTAGGCACTCGCGGCAGTTGGACGCGTCAGACGAAAGAGGATGGTACTGAACGATTCATCCATTGACACTCAGCACTTTATCGTTATCTCTATCGGTTTTTCATAATTTCTTCTAATTTCACGTTTTTGAAATCGTGAAATGATCAAACGAGTAGTATTATTAGAACGCTTCGTATCGAATTAAGCGCGAGAATAGAATGTACGCAATGGATGCTTGGTAAATGTAATATAATATTTCTTGATTCAAAAAATTAATCTAAATTGAAATTAACTTTTTCAGACACGTTATAAAATCCACGAATTAGAATCGATTCTGTGTACTTATTCTCTGTACATATTATGTAAACTTTATTTATCTCGGAATAAAGAGTACGGAATATCGCGGGGAAAGCATCATAATTCCTAGATTAATTAAAAGCACCGTAAAATGTTTATAACACTCGCGCGTTACTCAGCAGCAATTATTACTCTTTTTATTTTACCACCACCTTCCCGGACAGTCGCGCGCTTGTCCATCGTCTCTAATGAATACCTAACGCACTCGAAACTCCTCTCGCGAGCCCATAAACCCAGCAGCCCGTGCAGCGAGAGGACAGGCCGGATGATAAAAGGCCGGACAGCAGCCTTTTTTAATTTACATCGGCGCGAATCTCTCCACGGAGATGTTTCGTTGTCGGTCATAGCCGGATAGGAAGGAAGACAGACAAAGATGGGCTGTTCGGGAGTTGCGCCTCTTGAATTATTTAGTTAATTTCCGGAAAACTGAAACTCACGTCGTCGGCAAAGCCAGCCAGCCAGCCAGCCAGCCAGCCAACCAACCCCGACATCCCTGAAACGACGCGATTCTCCGACGTTTCAAAGCGAAGAGGGAACTCACAGAGTGTATAAACTACAGGCGCGATCTTAAAGGTCGCCAAGAGTGAGAAATGGAATTGAATTGAGAAAGTGAAGCAAAACAGAATTTATCAAGTGTTCTGAAACTCGTGTTTTTTCAAAACACTTGAATATTATAATCAAACAACGACAAGTAGTTATAAATATAAGCATGAGTTTTTGAGAAATGCTAAGATAAAAAATTACATACAATTTGAATGTTAATCAAAATCAATACAATGAATATATTATATGTACATGTTGTTGATTAAAAAAAGGAAAAGGCACCAAGAGGATCTACTGAAGAATTATCAGACCATTACGGTAAAGTAGATTACGAACAGTTTACGACAACATCGTTAGCCATTCGAAACGAGACAGGAGAGTGGTATAAAGCAAGGTGCTTAGAAACGAGGAGGAACACGATAGGACACAAAATCGTATCGTAGGAGAAACAGATAATGGTACATGAGAGATACAACGATAGAGAAAGAGAAGCTCTGCGAGAGGAATCACGGAAGATGAAACAGCGAACGAGGATGGGTGAATGGAGGAAAGAGAGGAAGACAGCCGCAGCCAGTTAGTACGGTAACGGATCAGACCTAAGTACGTACTTAGTAGACCCCAAGCGCAGCCGGAGGCGTCTTAATCACGTAATTGCTCGCGAAATCCCGTGGCAGTGTAAGCGAGTTCCTTTCCCTCCCCGTCGCGTCTCGTGCCTAGCAAAGCACCCCCGTTCCTCATTCCCCACCTGATACCCGCATCGACGGCGGTCGAAGTACAAAGTGGGCGCAAACGGCTCGAGGCTCGATATCTTCTTACTTATTCATCCGTCGTTTCGCCTGGGCAATCGAAAATTACTCGGGCGCCGGATCTCGGCGCAAGGGATGGGCCGCCCAAGGCGGCCCAAGGGGTTGCTTCTCTCCGAAGCGCAGCTCTCTTTAGAGAAACGCGAATCTAATTAAAATCAACGCATAATATTTTTAACAAGGACATCTAATGATTATTCAAGATGCGAAAAGAGAAATAGCGTGTGATTAATTCGCAACTGATATGCTGGAGATCTAGTTTAAGTGTTTTAAAATCGATCTTCTCTCTCAAGCGCTACGATGATGTAGAAATTAAATTTTAATGTGTCAACTTTCTCAGATTCTGTACTCTGAGCCTCATTTCTTAACGAATACTTGTTATATAGTTACCTGTAAAGTACAACACGCGTAATGGGACGAAGTGGTGTCTCCTTACTTATTCATCCACCCTTTCGTCTCTACGAACGAAAATTATTCGGTTTTGCGGCACCCACCGCGTAACGAAACACGGAGGGTGCAGAAAGCGGCTCCGTGTTCTAAAGAGCGCCTTTTGGAAGCGTGAATCTAATTTCGAAAGTGCTTAGAAAAGGACTGATGATAGCGCGGGAAGCGTAATTTCATCGAGATGGTGAATTAAGAAGCCAGACAGTAAACGACCGCTAGTGAGTCGACAATGAGGATTAATTGTTACAAGATATAAACTATCCGTAACTCAAGTGGATCTGCCAACTGAGAATAAATGCCATCACCGAGCATAGAACATTAACTTCTCGGATGAATTTCGATGCAACGATTAAACCGAACAAAACAGGAATATCAAATAATATTAATGATACATAATGATTTTCTTGTCGTAAAATAGAATCACTGTTTCTCGCGTGATAAATTAAGAGATTTTGGTACGCGACGTAAATGTACGCGTGTCGAATAATACCGCGTCAGAGGTCATTTCTTCTCTGAGCTATATCGCAGGCCGAGCGATATTTGCACGTAAATCACAGGGCGTCGGGAACATTGTCTCTCCGCTACCCTTCGCATGGCGATCACGAAGAAGTGGCCCCATGCTCAATATTCAATAATTCGCTTAACCGTCGAGCATGATGCCGATGGCCCCATCGACGTTCACTGACCCTCACGGTGGACTCGCATAAAATATAACCGAATCAAATCGGAAGTCATGAGGAAGCATTACGTTCCGGTGGGCAGCACGAAATCGAGGTTAAGCTCTTCCGGTTTTCGAAGACGTTCTCCGATATCTCACATTAATGACGTCATAAACGCTAATGCCTGTCGGTGGTAGCCGATTATTCGTTAGCGTATTCGACAAAAGAGCGGTAATTGTTGCGGTAGTTTTACGACCAACGCAATGACACGAGTGACGTTTAATGCTAGCCGGATGAATGCGCAATTCACTGATTTGTTTCGGCAGAGGATATCGTTTCGTTTCGCTGATTAATTCTCTCAATATTAATTAGATGACCCTATAATTCGCATCGGAATTCAAGCAATTGTATTTTGAATTTATAATAATTTAAATAATTTAAATATATATACAAAATTCTATCTAATTTTATGTAAATAATGTATAATACAAATTATCATTTAAAGAATTATTTCGTATCGAAATATGAAATATATATAATAAAATTAAACTAATCTAAATTAATTTTAGTATGTGTGTGAAAAATATTCACGTATGTGCATGTAATAAAAGTTTCAAGTAAACAACAGTTGTAGTACAAACATACGCTACAAGTTGGCGACACCAATCGAACGTGTATCGTCTGTTTTTATATACATTTTTATATACATTTATATATATGTTAGCTCGCTGTCTCGAGATATTAAAAAATAGATATTAAAAACTATTAAAATATGATTCAATTACACAGATTCCTCTTTACTTAGATTTCATAACAGCAGTATTATTGCTCCCTTTTATATACAATTTATGTATCTTATATATTAAAAAATATTTTTAAAAAATTTATAACTATCAATTATTAATACTTATAATCCTTTTTTCTTTCACAATATTTTTTTCTTTCCTTTTTTCTTAATGCAACTATTATTGTAGTTATCTAAAAACTGACTTCTAAATTTAAATATCATAAATTAATTAGTCTTTGACACAATAGGGCAATTCACTTTTATGTTGTTCCATTTCTACCGTTCTACTCAGCAATTGCGAATATACCGTAGTACAAATGGTCGCAATCGAAACCGCTAAGAAAGATATTTTACGTTCAACTCGCAATAAGCTGCGAGCCGAGCGAGGAACGCAGTAAGAGAACGGTGTGTGAGTCGCGACTTTGTCGTTCGGGTGGTGCCGTTTCCTCCAGGAAAATAATATCCCGGTGGTGAACGCGTGGATATTCGCTGGCTTGAAAATGGCGCGGCCTTACGTCCCAATGGCTTTAACGTTATTTCCGACCGAGATTTGCCTGAAATTTGCTTCCGTGTCGGGACCAGAAGCCCATAAATATGTAATACCTACCATATCGTGCGGCTCGGTTGCCCCGCTTCCTATTTTCTCTTCGTCGAACCCCCCCCCCTCCCTCCCCCATCGAACCCCCGCCGTTGTCGTCGTCGTTTTTGGTGACTCTTGCAACCCCTTACGTGTTTTTGCGGGGCTGTAGCTCGCGGCGATGTACAAGGGGAAACGCGGTAAATCATTTGTCCCGAAAGAAAACACAATGCAATATCCCAGTCGTCCTGCTCGAGACGCCATCGCTCGCGTCTTCCCTCTTTCTTTCTCCTCTATTTGCTGCCGATATCTCTTCTTTCCTCCTTTCTCTCTTACTTTCTATCTCTCACTCTATTTTTCGAGGGAATTGCGAAAGCCATAAGTCAACCCTTATATTGCCGAAAATACTTTAAAGTGCCTTGCAGACTCGTGTAGACGCACCTCGAGAAAGCGCATTTTGCCTCTTATGAGAGCCTAGACATGTTTTATCGCTGCTGTTAAACGGACAGCAGAAGAATGACACACACGGGCCGAACGGAGGTGGATGTGCTTTCAGGTGACGATTTTCGAGAAGCGCGACGCGACCGGGGGTCGTTAAAATCGCACGGGGCCCGCCGCGAAAAGGATAACGCTCCCTTCGGTTATTTATAACGGACATTTTTTACCCCAAACACTTTACGAGCACACGCGATTATTGGCCGAAGTTGACAATGATCGTGCGAACTTTAGCACGCTGATACCGAGATTACAAAATAAATGAAGAAATAAAACATGTCATGTTACTGCTAATAATATCATGTAGATTTGTAAATCGTTATAACTTTTTAAAGTATATGCTTGAATTCATGCTGTGTACAAAAATATAGCGAATTCACTTGCATTTAACAAGATCATATGTATACTAAAAGCAGCCAGACATGAAATTGGTAAAATTAAAAATGTAAAAGCATATAAATATCTTAAACAATTTAAATACTCAATAATAATATTGTTATATTATTTAAAAAAATATATATATATGTATTATTTCACTTTGAAAGTTGATTACATTATGTCATTACATTTATATACTTTACATAAAGCAGCCTTTAATACGCACTAATCCAGAGTAGTGCGAATGATGACCGAATTCATCAATAGAGGAATATCGAATAACTTCTTAATCTCTTGGGGAAGAAAGAGAAAAACATTTTCTGCACTTTATATAAATCTCTTGTACTAAATTTATGCAACTTATAGGTCAATGCTACTTTCTCAATTCGAGTGCCGAGCGATAACGCAGACGCTATACCATTTATATACCATCGAGTCGTGCATCGAACAAGGGTGGCGCGCATTAGAATCCTGGTAAGTTTGGCGAAGCGGCAGGAAACTCGGCATATTTTTCTCCCAGTTATCGAGAAAAGAAGGAAAGAGAACGGTAAACCGCGATTCCGAAAGCATTTCTCGACGTAACCTAAAATAATGCCCGACAGAATCGAACAAAAGCATGAATTATGGACCCGAACCCATCGCCATAGATCTCACCCACCCGGTAACTTATGATACACTTCCTTTCGGCATATGTGAAGGAAAACAGTGTAGTACAAGCACGACCAACGATCCTTTTGTAATTTAACGGACGCGCTCTCCTCTCAGTCGCGACCTCTTAAGCTTTTTGCTCTGAAAGAACTGTCGAGAAGTCCTCCTCGCAACATTGCGACTTAACAGGACTTACATTGAGGGGAAAAAACTAAAAGCCGATGACAAAGTGGCGCAAAACATTCACCAGTTTATCCCGTATTATCCCATGTCATATAAAATCAGTACAAAATACTTTTCATCAATTCAAGAAAATACGCGCAATAGAATAATCGTTCATACAATAGAATCACTCGAATCTTCGCGAGATAATAAAATTTCGTTGTATCAATGAGATCTTTACCGCTATTCTGTAACCCTTAACGACAGTATCGTTATGTTATCGTTGCGTAGTTATTTTACTATGTGGCATGTACAATATAAAACTTACACAGCAACAATATAACGACATCGACATTGTCGTTTTAAAAGTTACAAAATAGAGGCTCTTATCGCAGCAAAACGGTGAGTTGAATGTAAAACCAGAACGCAAAACCAGAAGCTTTTATCCTTTTATAAACGACTTAGGGGAATGCTAAGTTAATGTACGATAAATGTTCAACTCGAAGTTACTTCAAAGAAGTCGGCGCGTCGCGAAAGCGATTCCGGCGAACGTTTCATCGCCGGCGGTAATTTCACGATTGATTCGCCATTAGATTCATGACCCTCATGAGGAATTCATTAGTAGCTTGGCCTGGCTGCCGAAACTCCTCGCCGGCCATGAATACTTAGCCGCTCTCTGATGTTTCAGTCTCGATCGATTCGCGTACGAGCCAAGAGTGTCCGAGGCTGTTGACCCCCCCCTTTCAACCTCTTCCTCTTTCTCTTCCTAGCCTCCCATCTCCCTGCCTCCTCATGTTTTCGGCTTGGTTCCAGTTTGCTCTCTGCATAGGCGCAAATTATAATGCTGGAGCTTAGAGACCAACCGTTCTGACAAATTACAGGTTTGTACACTGGACAGCAGTAGATAGATTTCGTCGTTCCATCACCGTCGCTTCCAAGCGGACTTGCGCGCAGGCATGCATATTAATTCGATTTTAATCTGAATCTCTCTCCCTCTTTCTATCTCTCCATGATATGCATGTTTGACATTTTTTTACGTCATCCAACGACAAACTCGTTCAATGAGGTGCAATTTACCTACAATTTACAGAATAGAAGAAACGATTCTTTTTATCTTACTTTAATGTTTTGACTCTACGAATCGTTCAAAAAAAATGTAAACAATTAATCAAGTGTAATCTACATCAACGGGCATTACACTAACATGTTTACACGAAATCTTTGATTTATTGCGCGCTCAATTGCAATTGCTATATGAAGCGATGCTTTTCCGGTCTCCACAAATCAACGTGTATTCAGTGCCATCAGGAGATAGGAGATCGTTACACTCAGTCACATGCGCAATCTCATTCACGTACACATTGCGAGAAGGAAAGTTCCTTTCGCATAAGACGACGCCGTTTCCGTCTGCCGTTTCCAGCGGGAGAAGACAGGGTGACCGGCCACAGAATTAATTGCAACGACCGTGTCTTAATTGATAACGAAGGGCATTAAGATTTCGCGTAATGCCTGCAGGGAGAGGGGGGCGAAGAAAGGGATAGACGGATAGACGAACGAACGAAGGAGCAAGGAGAAATAACAAGAAGAGAAGGAGGATCCTCGACGCCGAGAATCCAGACTAACGGCCGGTTGCGAAAGGAGGAGGTGAAATAATGCCGGGCGCGAGAAGCCGTATTTGCATTAGCTATTCGTTTGACCCTAAAAACTGCCTGAATTGCACCGATGGCTGCTCGTAAAGCCCCGGCAATATCGCGGCAAATCGCGCTTCTCGGGCGTGCTCGAAATCCGAAACTCGGAAGCCGCGCTGCAACAGCTCGGACGAAATTAATGTCGCGACCTGGAGGCATAGCCCTGGTCCCTTTCCCCGAATGACTCGGAAACTCGAAGAAGAAACGTCGGTTATCGCGAACGAGCTTTACAACCGCAGCGCGATGTGTTCATATAGCTCACAAGAGGCGCGATGTTCCTCGCGCTTATTTAATTTCTAACGTCATGGAAAGTCATCCACATGTGTTTTATGTGCACGCAAACGATAATACATGATTACTGGAATATGATAGAAAGAACAAATGTTCTTTACCATGATTAATGTGCAAGAGATTTCGTGAAGAGACGGGAAAAAAACTCCAATATAATCAATGACGACCGCGCTAAAATGTTAAAGACAGACGCAGGGCAGAGTCAATAAGTCATAGAGTGAACAGTGAACACGCTCGTACTATCGTCGCTTGTGAATTAATCAGGAAAAAAGGCGACTCACCGTCACGTGCCGCTACCGGATGATCGCAGACGTCGCAGAACATCGATCCATTCGCCGATCGCGTGTCCACCGTCGTCGACAGTTACAACCATGATGAATATAACTCTCGGCGCACAATGTATCGGACTTTACGAGTGCCCACCTAGAAAAAAAAAGAAAGACGGAGCGATGGAAAATAGCTGCAGAGACACGGGAACGGGTTTGAGGGAAAGAAACGGATGGAAAGCGATGGAGAGCACTCAGATTTTATTACGTTATTTTGTTAATGCAGCCAGCGAGCAGAAAGGTAGAAAGAGGTGGTCCACGCGCCTCGAATGTCCGACCACGAAAAATATTATGTTCCTCGGTCAGAAAACGAGCCATGAAATCTTTTTATACCCTTCGCGTTCTGCGACGCCATCCCCAAACCCGCAGAATTTCACCTATGCGCCTTCCTCACCGAGATATCGCTTCAAACGCGAAGCGGCATGTAATAGAATACCTTGGTATATAAAAATGTCCATCATTTGCCAGTATAATAGGAATCTCGTATAAAGAAAAATTTTATTCTTTTTTTTATTATATCTAAAGCCACCATGGCTTTTAAATAGATTCGGTTTTGGAATATCATAGATATGTGGAGGAAAATATGACAATTTATTTGAACTCCTCATCTGCAATATGGATCTTTTTGGCACAAGTGAAATTTCACTTTCAAATTCCTTTAAAATAAAGGAGGACAGAATCTGATTTCTCTTCTTCTAAAATAATTGAGAAAATTACGCATTTGATAATGCAATAAAGATGTTGGAAAATAACTCTGGATTTTTCCACATTTTTTTGAAATTCTATAAAACAATAAAAAAACTTGAACAAAAAATCCAGATTGAAGGTGCATGAAAGAAAATATAATTGCAGACAAAGGATTTAAAATTTGAAAGAAATCTTGAATTTATATAGTTAAATAGAAATTGTTTTTTGTTTAAATTTAATTAAACTCTTATTATCAGGGAATGTACGTCTGTTACATAACATTACTTTTTAATCTAGTTATTAAAATTAAAATGTAACTTTCTTATCAGATATAACGTTTTAATTCTACACATGAAGTAATTTTGCCCAGGACATTTCTCTTCAGCAATCGCGCTATCAAAATGCATGGTCCCTTTTTTCAAGCGAAAGCGGCAGTAGCGGCGTACCACGTACAAACAGGGTTAATAAAGAAAGCGTGGTACAGCGCCGACAATAAGATACTGATAAGCGGAAAACATGTTACGGTACGGTATAAATAGAAACCACTACCGTCAAAAGAAGTCGTAAGCAGTTGCCGCACGTACGCAATTTTTGCCGCAGCGACAATGCTTTTTCGCAATTCGTGGATTTTTTGCTCGAATGTCGCGTCCACACACGGGATTTAAAAGCTCCCGTAATCTGACGATAACCTCGGAATTTAATGTTGCATTTTCGACATCGCAAGGAAACAGTATCATATAAATTTTGATAATAACCCTAAATACTACGTCTTAACATTTGCATCGGCATGATTGGCACTCGATTCACACTCGACGCTTAAGATCGGTTTAAAGTGCTCATCTTGAAGATCATTGTGCTTCTCTACAAGGACGACGTACGTCTGTCAATAATGTGCCCGGTGGTATTTTAACAGCAGCAATAATTTTCGTCGCGTCATAAATCAACGCGCGGGTACGATGTGCAAAGGGCACACCCTTCGGAAACCTTTTCGCGCGGAGGATATGACGGCGTAGAAATGCCGAGTGTGTTTCGGGATGTGACGCCTCTGTCCCCTACGTTTTCATATCTGTAATCAAATCATTTCCAGTATTTTCAAGATCGCGCAAAACGAAGAATATACAGTTTTACAAATATAAATTGTTATAATAATTAATTTATAATTATATTATTCATTATATATATTCATTATATATATTAATTATATATTATATATTTATTACACATATAATATAAAATAAGTTATGTAATATATAAAAAGTTTAAACATATACTTAAGAAATTTCAAATATGTTTAAATTTATTGTATCATGTAGTTTTTTTAATAATTCTAAAACGCGAATGCACTTATGACCAACACGAGATGTAAACTATAATTTAAGTGTATGAATGAAATCATACGTACTGCAGGGGAAACTGTAGTTTAACATTCCTAAAGGTATACGTGTCATATCGATTCTGTAGCGGGCATGTACGATGGTAGCCTCAGTGAATTCCTTGCATGAGTCACAGGGAGTACCAGTACGTCTCCTACTCCACTTAGAGTCAGATAATAATCACGCGATCGCATAAACCGTAAAGGTACTTCATTGGATATCTTTTAACGGTGATCTATATATTTCCGTTTAGAACGCGTGATATACGTCAAATGAATGTTCGCCGGAAAACACGAATCGGTTGAATCCATAATAAAAATCTGTATGAAAAAACGGAGATACATAAATCATATACATATATCAGATAACTTTAAATAAAACAAACGAGGCATATAATCCATCATAAATCTCATTTCTCGAGTTAATCCGCGTAAAGCTACGTTAATGAGAAATTAAAGGGTCTATATAATCCCAAATAGAATGTAGTAAATTCGATGCGGTGATTGCGAATTTCAAGCAACATCGTACTATTAAATTTACATGAATCGCCAGTCGATGCGATTTGCCGCGCCCGTCGAAATGTGACGGGAAATCCGTCACAAACTCCCATCACCCTCAATGCGCGGCTTGCGTTAGCATCATATACTAACAAATGTCAAATTAGAGAAGCGTTTACATGTCGCGCTAGCTAATGGTTTTCCGACGAGCATACGAAATAAAACGCACATCGTGCGAGATAATTCGACAACCGTAAACGCACGTGGCCACATCGTTAAGAAACACGTCATGTATACCTGCGATGGGAGAGTCGAGCGAAGCGGTTTACATGTCTACTCTTGCATTTACATAGCACGCTGATAGGCCTGAGGCGCAACATCGTGTGCACGGGAAAAGACGATATATCATAATTCCAAGCTGAAGATCGAATCAATCACTTTACCCGCGCGTGCATGCATGTATAAAATAACATATATACGCATACTTTGTCGAATATGTATAGTCTCGAATAAAGAGGAATACCAAAGTAGATGACATAGTAATAATTTATATTAAAAGTACCGAGACTAAATTGTCATATCACATTGCTACATAATAAAATTTTTTATCACATATATTTGTGTGAATTAACTGTGAAATCAAACTATATATTTTCGTGAAAATTTTGGGGAAATAGGATGCACGCGTGGAATGCGTTCCTTTGAAAATAATGTCGGTGAGCCGATAAAGCATAACGAGGCATACTCTAATCGGTTCCCCTACCAATTTTTCAATCCCCATTTTACGTTTCGCGACGTGTTTTCCATCCGAGTGCGCATGAAAAAAATCCACAAAGCGAGCTTGAAATTGCCTTGCCGGAATCTCGATAGTGTGAGTCATATATGCGCGTAAAACA